>NC_041219.1:71978441-72001720 GCF_002837175.3 Physeter macrocephalus | reverse complement strand
CCTCAGAATGGGAGAAAATATTTGCAAATGAAGCAACTGACAAAGGATTAATCTCCAAAATTTACAAGCAGCTCATACAGCTCAATATCAAAAAAACAAACAACCCAATCCAAAAATAGTCAGAAGACCTAAATAGACATTTCTCCAAAGAAGATATACAGATTGCCAACAAACACATGAAAGGATGATCAGCATCACCAATCATTAGAGAAATGCAAATCAAAACTACAATGAGGTATTACCTCACCCCAGTCAGAATGGCCATCATCAAAAAATCTACAAACAATAAATGCTGGAGAGCGTGTGGAGAGAAGGGAACCCTGTTGCACTGTTGGTGGGAATGTAAATTGATACAGCCTCTATGGAGAACAGTATGGAGGCTCCTTAAAAACCTAAAAATAGAACTACCATACGACCCAGCAATCCCACTACTGGGCATATACCCTGAGAAAACCATAATTTGAAAAGAGTCATGTATCACAATGTTCATTGCAGCACTATTTACAATACCCAGGATATGGAAGCAACCTAAGTGTCCATCGACAGATGAATGGATAAAGAAGATGTGGCACATATATACAATGGAATATTCCTCGGCCATAAAAAGAAATGAAACTGAGTTATTTGTAGTGAGGTGGATGGACCTAGAAACTGTCATACAGAGTAAAGTAAGTCAGAAAGAGAAAAACAAATACTGTATGCTAACACATATATATATGGAATATTTTAAAAAATGGTTCTGAAGAACCTAGGGGCAGGACAAGAATAAAGATGGTGACGTACAGAATGGACTTGAGGACATGGGGAGGGGGAAGGGTAAGCTGGGACGAAGTGAGAGAGTGGCATGGACATATATACACTACCAAATGTGAAATAGATAGCTAGTGGGAAGCAGCTGCATAGCACAGGGAGATCAGCTCTCTGCTTTGTGTCCACCTAGAGGGGTGGGATAAGGAGGGTGGGAGGGAGAAACAAGAGGGAGGAGATATGGGGATATATGTATACGTATAGCTGATTCACTTTGTTATACAGCAGAAACTAACACACCATTGTAAAGCAATTATACTCCAATAAAGATGTTAAAAAAAAAGAAAGTTCATCAATCCCTCTGTTTTTTTAAAATTGAAATATAATTCACATACCATAAAATTCACCTTTTTAAAGTGTACAATTCAGTGCTTTTTATTGTATTCACAAACTATCATCACTGTCTGATTAGAGAAGATTTCATCACTTCAAAAGGAAACCTCATACCCATTAGAAGACATTGACCATTTCCCCTTCTCTTCCAGCTCCTGAAAACTACCAATTTACTTTCTGTCTCTATGTATTTTCCTATTCTGGACTTTTCAGGTAAATGGAATCATACAATATGTGGCTTTTTGTGTCTGGATTCTTTCATTTAGCACAGTATTTTTTTCCAGGTAGTTTTTTTTTTTAGCACAATATTTTCAAGATTCGTCCATGTTGTTGCATGTATCAGTACTTCATTCTTCTTTATGGCTGAAAAATATTCCATTATATGGATATACATTTTGTTTTTCCACTCATCAACTGATGGACATTTGGATTGTTTCCATTTTTTGTTTATTATGAATAATGTTGCTATAAACCTTCATGTACAAGTTTTTGTATGGACATATGTTTTCCTTTCCCTTAAGAGTGAAATCTCTTAGGCTCAGTCATATGGTAATTCTATGTTTAACCTTTTAAGGAACTGCCAAACTGTTTTCCAAAATGGCTATGCGATTTTACATTCCCACCAGCAATGTATGAGAGTTCCAATTTCTCTAAATCATTTCCAACACTGTTTTACTGGTTATAAGCCACCCTAGTGTGTGTGAGGTGTTATCTCCTTGAAGTTTTGATTTATATTTCACTAATGACTAATGACGTTGAACATCTTTTCATTGGTCATTTGCATATCTTACTTGGAGAAATGTTCATTTAAATCTATTGCCTGTTTTTTAATTGTTTTTGTTTGTTTGTTGAATTGTCAGAGTACTTTATATATGTGTTCTGTATACTAATTACTTATCAGATAGAGGATTTGTAAATATTTTCTCCCCTTCTTTGGGTTGTCTTTTCACTTTCTTCATGGTGTCCTTCGAAGCACAAAAGTTTTAAATTTTGATGAAGTCCAATTTATCAATCTTTTCTTTGTTGCTGGTGTATTGTGTCATATTTAAGAAACGGTTCCTAATCCAAGGTAATAAAGATTTATGTCTATGTTTTCTGTTAAGAATTTTATGCTTTTAGCTGTTATATTTTGGTCTTTGATTCATTTTGAGTTACTTTTTTATATGGTGTGAGGTATTCTCAAGCATTTTAAATGTTCTTCTACATTGTTGTAAGTATTTTGAATGGTCCACATCTTAAATACTCTGATTTATCTCATAAAGTTATGAAGATTATATCACTCTGCTTTCAGTTAATACATAGATCTGTGTAATAATCACTTTTATTCTCCTCTCTCTTTAAAAACTATAGAGAACAGACAACTCTGTATTTTTTAAGCTTTCTCTTTTTGGCATTTTTCTTTTCTGGATACATACTAAATAATAGATCTGGACATGATATGTTTCTTAGTCTCAATTACAGAAAATCCTCAATTAAATTTTAAATAGCTCTCTTAATACTCTATTGGAAGACAGATGTGATAATATTTTTAGAACCTAGCTCTAGAAGACTGCTACACATATTTTTTTTCTGGATATAAACATTATTTATATACCTGTAAGAGTCAAATAATTGAAGTGGAAACCCCAAACCTCTTTTAATCAGGTTAAGAATAAACAGGGTCATTAGTATCAGCTTTAAACATAACTTGGACGTTTTAAAAAATGAATTATTTGAAATTTGTTGTTTTACCATAGCTACAGGAAAATGGCTTTGTGGAAATATCCTTTATTTCTCCAAATGCTTTTTATGAAGCACATTTTAAATGACTTCAGTATATTCCATCAAGTGGACATAGCATCCTATACTTATTTTCTTTTTGTTTTAAAATTTTATGCTTTAAATGGATTCTAACTTGATTTATCTTATCCCAATGAGTACACCTAATATTTGGGTTAGCTCTAGCCCAGGTTATTGGCTAGAGCTGTAATAATATATTTTCTCTCTCTCTGGTGGACAATTGTAATGCTCTTTGTAATAAGTAACTATTATATACCCAAAGGATAGTTGGTTGTATTAAAAGAACCATTTATAAAAGCTGTTGTTTCTGTAAATGTGAGTTTCTATATGGTTTCATTTAATCATTTGTATTTTTACTTTCCAAAATAAGTGAGCAAAACGGAAAAAGCCTATACAAGTGGGCCTTTTAGCCTAAAAGAACAAAAATTATGCGTGTACTTGGCAAAGGGACATAGAGATATTGTTATCTGGATGAGGCAGCGACTAGTGAATGTAAAATAGTGATTTTTTAAAAAATTTCACTAACATGCCATTCATTGTTCTCCCATACTTTCTGGCAGGTTCTCCTGTGACTTTGACCTTCACACCGGTCTTCGGTCCACAGTGCAAGTCACAGGTGCTGGGACGGATGGCCCTGTGAAACTTCTAGTAGGAAAAAAAGCAATGTAAGTGTCTAATACATGGAAAGCAAAGAGTAAAGAAATACTTAAGCCCTCAACTTAAAATGTGCAGGACATTTGCTTATTTGCTTTGTCAATATTAGAGAATTTCATATTACAGGATATTAGCTGAGGTTGAGAGGCCCTAAGAGGCCCAAGTAAGATATTAAAAGCAGTTAACATTTAAGAATCATTAAGAGTCTTTTTCCTTATTTTACAAGGCATATGCTAATCATCAGTTGGAATCAAGTATTTCCTCTCATGGAGTACTATTCCATAGTTAAGTAAAAGATAGGATTTCTTTTGAAGTATATGATCACTGCTTATTATAGGGGAACTGACAAGGAAGCACATTCATTATTTTTTTTTACTGTATAGAAATTTAATTTAAGGGTTCATAAAGATAACATTTATTTTAAGCTATTGTATTGAACATAATATTTCCCTAGGACTGTATTTTCATTTACTGTTGGCATAGTATCATTTATTTTATTTAATCATTCAACTCTTTTATTTAACTGAAATTCTCTCATTCACTCAGTAAATTTGCTCAGAGAGCATTAATTGAGTAGTAACCAGCACCAGGCACTGAGGTCCATGTTACTGTCTGAGAGACCCTTGGGTTGTTCTGGGGCTTAAATAATTCGATAGGCATATAATCAGCTACTGTGTTCAAACCATAGAATTGTGTGGAGCTTCTAAGGCAGGAACTATACTGCATTTATCTTTGTATCTCCAGTTATACTGTAGACACTCAGTTACATATCTGTCAAATTAAATGGAGTAGCATCCTTGAGCGTTAGACTTGGAGATGTAGTGTCTAAGAGGCTCATAGAGGTGCCCCAGAAATGGCCAAAAGGTAGCGTGACAAGGCAGATTTCTAGGAGTTCCCTACTTATATTTCAGCTAGAGTATACTCCCTTTTATCTATTGGGTTTCTGTATAAGATTTCATTTTTAAAAAATGTATCTACTGCTAAAAAATGTTAGAGTCATTGATAATTCAATTGCCTCAATTACAAATGAGGTAAATCTATTTTTCAGGAATCTATATCGGTTATAAGTTACATAAATCTTTCTAAACAGATGTAGTTCAGATCATGTCCCCTGCTTGCCCTTTTTTTTCTTCCTTTCTTTCTTTTCTCTCTCTCTTTTTTCTTTTTGGTTGTTGTTTAAAAAAGAACGGGGGGCAACAGCCTAAAAATAATTTTCTCAAGCAACGATGAAGCAATAAAGTACAGAAGCCTTTGAAGACTGCTAGCAAGTTATGTCCGTGTCTGTAATGTGAAACTGCTTGAGGTCTCTTCAATGCTGTGTGCCCTCACACTGTGCGTGAATTCATTAAAACAATGCAGAATTCTTCTGGGGCAGGAAAATAAGGAAACTAATTTTTAAATGACTAAGGACTGAGGATAAACTTCTCTCTTAATTTCCCTGGCCTAATGGAGAACACATACATATGCTATCAGCTCATCTCTATCATTAAAAATAAGAACCGAAAACATGTACAATCACATCAAGGCTTGTCAATTAAAACTCAACCTAAGAAAGATGTTTTGGAGATTACTGAGTCTGTCAGCTTCCACTGAAAGTGAGACGAGGTCTAGGGAGCAAGGCCTTGGTTAATGTTGAGATCTTTGTTATAAAGCAAAGAAAAACTGCTTCCTCCAGGTAACTTGGTGTTGATATCATTTGCCTTAAGAGAATACTTCCAGATTATAAAACTGGTTATTGGTCATACACTTTAACTTGTGAACTCTAGGAATAAGTCTACAAGACTGATTCGGAAATACAAGGGCTAGGACACTTGTGGGAACTTTCCTGGCTGTCCAGGGGTTAAGAATCCGCCTTCCAATGCAGGGGACATGGGTTCGATCCCTGGTCGGGGAACTAAGATGCCACATGGCACAGGGCAACTAAGCCCACACACCGTAACTACTGAGCCTGCGCACCACAACTAGAGAGAAGCCCGTGCACAACAACGATAGATCCTGCGTGCTGCAACGAAGATCCAGTGTGCTGCAACTAAGACCCGACACAGCCAAATAAATATTAAAATAATAATAATAATAAACTCAGCCTCAAAGAAGATTTTTTTTTAAAAAAGAAATACGAGGGCTAAATGTCATGAGAGGTGTATCTCTCCCTTTTGCAGCAGGAAATTACAGAAAACTCTCGAATAAGCATTTTTCTTGCCACTGAGATTGTGGAATTTTTTTTAACTTCAGAGAATGGAATGCAACTCTCTGATGGACTTTTGTCTTCAATTTTCAAAACTGTTTCATAAGCTGAAAATTTCAAAGGAGTGGTTGGGAATAAATGTTATTTACAAATTCCAGAAGCCCATAAACTTCCTTTTCTTCACAAAATGGCCAGCTGAATATTTTGAACTCATGTGTCTATCAAAAATGTAGATGCAACAAATTTCTGAGTCAGCTGAGGCCCCGTGACTGTTTAAAAACACAATACAAAAGGAACAAAATGAAGGCAGTCTTCATGATACAATTTGAAATGACAGGCCAACCATGCCATTTTAGTATTAAAATGTCAGGATGATGAAGGAAAAAGGTTGGGTAGCCTACCAAAACAGAGGAGGTAGCAGTCAAAAGCAAGTATTGTTCTTCTTCCATCGACTTAGAGAGAATGGTTGCACTAAGGAGTAAACAGGCAGTGAGGGAAAGAACAGCATGTTGCAGAAGCAGAACGAGAGTATAGCTGAGGAGGGATGGGGAGAGATGGGGGTTGAAGAATGAATGCACAGCCAGGGACAGAGAAGTTGAATTGTGAATTAAAGAAGCAGAATATATGACACAGACCTAGAGATCATCATACTAAGTGAAGTAAGTCAGAAAGAGAAAGATAAATACCATATCATATCACTTATACATGGAATCTAAAATACGACACAAATGAACATATCTATGAAACAGAAACAGACTCACAGACATAGAGAACAGACTTGTGGTTGCCAAGGCAGGGGTGGAGGAGGGATGGACTGGGAGTTTGGGATTAGCAGATGCAAACTGTTATATATAGAATGGATAAACAACAAGGTCCTACTGTATAACACAGGGAACTACATTCAATATCCTGTGATAAAATATAATGGAAAAGAATATGAAAAAGAATATACATATATGTATAACTGAGTCACTTTGCTGTACAGCAGAAATTAACACAACATTGTTAATCAAACAGACTTCAATAAAATTAATTTTAAAAGAATATATGACACAAAGCATTTATCCAGATGGAATTGAGTAACATTTGTAATAGGTAACATGGGAAGGAGATGAGGGGATGTAGACTCTCTCTCTTTATTGTGTTCTATCACAGTAGAGGGTAAAATAGTATGAATGAAATTTTTTTTACGATGAAAAAGAAATGACTATCTATGCAAGGTATTTGTTTTTTGTGAGTGTCTAAAATGTATGCTCTGCGTGTCTTGGTGAGAAAAAAATGTCTTGTCTCTTAAATACATTTTAATTCTAATTGTATTTATTGCATAAATATTCACTAAAGGACAACACACCTTTGGCTGCAGAGCCATAATCTTTGAATTCTTGTTAAGATTTGTCTGAGTTTTGTTTCGTATCCTCCTCTATGGTGATCATTTTGTAAAAATAAACATTTATACTTTAAAAAGTTGTATAGGCTTATAACAGAGCTTAAAACAAAACAAAGCAAGACAATGTCTGCTCTACGAATGCAAACTCTGCTCTCTACAGAGGCAACGACTTTCCACAGAGGGTTTACCTCTCTGTTTCCACAAATGCTTTTGCACGTCTGTTGATTATGCATGCGTGCGCGCAATCTCTCTCTCTCTCTCTCTCTCTCTCTCTCTCTCTCACACACACACACACACACACACACACACACACACACACACATTTGCCTGGAGTGGGAATAGGCAGGTTTTCCCAGATGAACTATAGATTCGCCCTTAGAACTCTCTCAAGGTGCTGTTCCACTGAGCAACTTGCGGGAGCACTTCCCTCATTTCTCCAAGAGGTCTCATGAGGTGTGGCACGGGCCCAAACGGATCCCCAAATCAGTTTGAGCAGGCTATAATGCTCATAAACTTGGACCCTAGACACAGGCTCCAGCTTTTCTGGGAGAAATTTTAGATACTACTTGCTAATTTGGATGGTGTTATTGTTATTCAGAGTTCATCCTTCTAATTTGAGTCACATCTGTGACTGCTTAGCTGAACTGGGAGCCTCAGCTTTGAGCTCTATCTTCATTTGCTCGAGGGACACATGGTGTGGTAGGAGCCATCATGCTTTGTTTTTACAAATCAAACTCTTAATTAATTACTGAACATACTGCAATCCACTAATCAAGCTGTATTTTTTGAGACATTTCTGACTGATAAATATCTAGTCATCTGGCTTTGCAATATATCCTCTTGTCCTTGCTTTAGACAAAAATGGTAGGAGTCATCGGAAATGTTTCTTTTTATGTGTGATTTGTTCATTATCATGCACGGGCTTGGAAGAAAATAATTTCCCATAAAATTATATCCATATTCTTCTGGCCCACACTGAGAGGTAGTGTTTTCGAGTCAGAGCGGGTACTGAATGCAAAATCATAAAAGACTTGGGTTCAAATTCTGGCTTGGCTATTTCCAACTGATGGAACTTTAAATCTCAGTTTCTTATTTGTAGATTTGTTTTGAAAATTAAATGAGAAAAACCACTTAAAGCACCTAGTTCTGTGCTGGGCATCTAACTAGCAGTGAAGTTTCCGATCATCCATTCATTCCCTCATTCCCACAAATATTTATGGAGGATTACCTGCAGTTTCCTAGGCTTTTAGACATGGAGAAAACAATTGTAGGCAAGATAGAAAAAGTGACTCTTTACATGAAGCTTATACTCTGGGGGACGGGGATTCATAATAAACCAGAAACAAACAAATAAGTGAAATAATTGCATGTATATTATAATAGCTCTCTATTTTGTTTTTTACATAATTGTGTATATATCTCACTTTCCATGCGATGAAAAGCTTTGTGAGAACAGTGACTTACCGTTTTCTTTATCAAGATTACTATTGCACAAATTAGGAAACATATCTGTTGAGTAAATAAATGAACAAATGTAAGAAAGTCTCTAATCTGTCTATATATTTGGAATGGCTTATGGTTTACAGGAATATTTTAGAAAGCACATCTATTACAAAATTCAAAAAGCATTCCTGAGATTCTTAAAGAGGCAGTATAGGGCACAGGGTAAGAACAACGAATGCCCTGCACCCAGATTTCCTGGGTTTGAACCACAGTACGTAGCTATGTGACTTAAACACTCTGTGCCTCAGTTTACCCACAAGGAAAATATGAGTAACAAATACCTCTATAATATAGCTGTCATGCAGATTTAAAGAGTTATTTCATGTGGAATATTTAAGAACCATGGCACATAGCAAGCATTCAATAAATGTCAGATTTTTTCTTGCACTAGAGAACTATTTCTCAAACCAGACTCTCTAAACAAATGGGAGTTCTTGGGAATTTACTCAGAAGTCTTCTCATTTGTATAAGAATTTTACATTTTGTGTTTTCATTTTGATGAAAAATTCAAAAAATATTAAAGTTTGTTTATTTTGGAAATCTACCAAGCCATTTCAGTGCCCATATTTGCACTTACACTTAAAGATGCTTTGAGTGATCACCCAACATGACAGTGTTTAACTTTTAGTTTCTCAGACTGGGATTACATATATTCTTGAGAGTTTAAAATTTCTCGAGATTGAAAAATACAATTTTGGAGGCTCAAGCATATATGTGCCATAAGCCATAATATAAATGTTCACAGTGCAAAATTCATCTGTCATTCAACACGTTTATCATGGCCATCATTCATGCTGTCTCCCAATTCTTTTGGATGCTCTGTCTTCAGGGCACATAGGATTTCACTTCTTTTTGTTTGTTTGGTTTTGGTTTTTTAACATCCTTATTGGAGTATAATTGCTTTACAAGGGTGTATTAGTTTCTGCTTTATACCAAAGTGATTCAGCTATACATATACATATATCCTCATATCTCCTCCCTCTTGCGTCCCCCTCCCACCCTCCCTATCCCACCCCTCTAGGTGGTCACATAGCACCAGGCTGATCTCCCTGTGCTATGCGGCTGCTTCCCACTAGCTATCTCTTTTACATTTGGTAGTGTATATATGTCCATGCCACTCTCTCACCTGTCCCATCCTACCCTTGCCCTTCCCCGTGTCCTCAAGTCCATTCTCTACATCTGCGCCTTTATTCCTGTCCTGCCCCTAGGTTCTTCTTAACCTTTTTTTTTCATCTGTCGATGGACACTTAGGCTGCTTCCATGTCCTGGCTATCGTAAATACAGCTGCAATGAACATTGTGGTACATGACTCTTTTTGAATTATGGTTTTCTCAGGGTGTATGCCCAGTAGTGGGCTTGCCGGGTCGTATGGTAGTTCTATTTTTAGTTTTTTAAGAACCTCCATACTGTTCTGCATAGTGGCTGTATCAATTTACATTCCCACCAACAGTGCAAGAGGGTTCCCTTTTCTCCACAAAATCTACAAACAGTAAATGCTGGAGGGAGGATTTCACTTCTTGGTCTTGTTTCTGTTTGGATGGTGAGGGGACCTGTGGCTACTTCTGGCCAATAAGTGGTGAGCAGAATCAACATGTGTTACTTCTGTATCAGTGTGTTTAATTGTTGGTGTAAGACCTTCCAGAGCCCACTTTTCAAGTTTTAGCTGTTCATTGGCTGCAACCCTGAGCATCCCTGCCAACTTTTGTTGGACATATAGCATACATGAGAAATAACTTATTTGTTGATTTAAGCTATTGAGATTTGTATGTTGTTTTCCATAACTGCAACCCAATTAGTATGTAATTTCATTGCACCTATTGTGTCTAAGCCATGATGAAACTGCTGTATAAATCAAAAGTAAGTCAGTTTCCCAGTGCAGACTTTTCTTCTCAGTTTACACCCTGCCAAATTATATTCTGAGAGCTGAGTTAATGTAAGCCTTTTATTATCTTAAACTTTCACTCAACTTGTAATTCCTCAGGTTCATGTTATTCTCCCTTATCAATGAGGATGATAATAAAACACATACAATGTCTACGCTTCTCACCAGATGCTAAGTAAACAGTAAAGATTTACTCTTTATTCTCCCAAGAGAAATGGAGAGCTGCCACAAGGAAAAAAAGAATATTGCTTGGCAAGATGGTCTCTCTCAGCCTGATGTGCCACTCCCAGGCTGGATCTCTGGAGTTGCCTCGTGGCGGTTCCTAGTGGCAGCTTGAGACAGATCCTCCAGAAGTCATATTTGCCCGCTACTCTCAGTCAGTCACAAGACCCAACTGAGTCCACTAGAGCCAATTTGAAGTTTGTCAAAAGAACAGGTCTTTCTCAAAACAAATACTGTATGCTAACACATATATATGGAATCTAAAAAAAAAAACAACAACAGTTCTGAAGAACTTAGGGGCAGGACAGGAAAAAAGACACAGACATAGAGAATGGACTTGAGGACACAGGGAGGGGGAAGGGTAGGCTGGCACGAGGTGAGAGAGTGGCATGAACATGTGTACACTACCAAGTGTGAAGTGGATAGCTAGTAGGAAGCAGCTGCATAGCACAGGGAGATCAGCTCTGTGCTCTTTGACCACCTAGAGGGGTGGGATGGGGAGGGTGGGAGGGAGACACAGGAGGGAGGGGATATGGGGACATATGTATAAGTATGGCTGATTCACTTTGTTGTACGGCGGAAGCTGGCACAACATTGTAGAGCAATTATATGCCAATAAAGATGTTAAAATAAATAAAATAAAATAAAATAAAAAAGAACAGGTCTTTTACAGATTTGTCTATAGCATTGCTCTGGCATCAGGCATAGGTCCAGTGAGCAAGTGGGAAAAGCAAATGATCTTGCTTTTATCACCATGTCATCTAATAATATCTCTACTCTGCTCTAAAATGAATCATGGACCCCGTGCCCTATAGGCTCTTCCTTGTCTCCAAGCTCATTGTCCATCTCCCTCAGAGGTGTTCTTCCAAGGGGTTGGAGTTTATATCCCAATATTTTCTTGTGTCAGGACCTGAACTCAAAGAAAGAGACCAGAAAGTCTACTTCAAATAACAACCAGAAAGTCTACTTCAAAAACCACCCCCTCCCATATGTTCAGTACAGATTAGGTACTTTAAAATTTTTTTCTTGAAACATAAAAAAGTCCTAGCTCATATTTAAAACACTAAAGCATGAGTTTTGAAGTGAGATACTTTCTCTTTAAGCAACATTTATACTTTATACAACATTGATTAATGCATTCGAGAAATTTTTTTGGAGCACCAGTACATGCAAGTAAGCCACCATATTGAACAAAAGGGGGAAAGTGGAAAGAAATAAGGCTGGAACGTTTTATAGGAACATGATCATGAAGGATTTGTAAGACACGTCAAAATGTTTGAATTTATCCTAAGGACAGTGGAAAGCCATTGAAAGAGTCGGTGGGTAACAAGGTAAGATTTGCATTTTAAAATAACTGCTCTGGCTACAGCAAGAAGGTGGGGTCAAGACTGGGAGTTAAGGTAGAAGTAAGGAAGTTGTTTTAGACATTCAGATGAGAGAGGGTGGTGGCTTTGACTTGAAGATCAAGAAGGAGATTTAATATGGAGGTACTAAGCTGGGAGTCAGCATAGACATGAGCACTGAAGCTCTATGAGTGGTTGATAATACAGGGATTGTATGGGGAGAACATGATCAAGGACAGAACCGAGACAAACATCAATCCTTAAGGTTCTGGCAGGAAAAAGAACTGTGAAAGAAACTAACAAGTATCAGAGAACAGATATACCAGGGGAGTGTGGTATCACAGAGCATAGGAAAGAGACTGTTTCAAAAACTAGTGTTAAAAGGTTACATAGGTTAGGGACCAAAATATTTCTGTTAGATTTCATAACTTAGGAGATTTCTGTTGGAGCAAGCAGTGTCAATGACCATGGTAGGAAAAAGCAGATTGTGGTAGGTTGATGGGTAAAAGAAAAAAGTAAAGAGAATAAATACAGATAGTTCTTTCAGGAAAATTATCTTTGAAAGAAAAAAGAGAAGAATAGCTGAAAGGAGATACAGGCTCAAGGAAATTTTCTTTTGTTTTACTGCTAATTTTAAGGAGAGTATAGAAAGAGAGAGGTAGAAGGTCTAGAGAAAGCAGATGGAAGGATTTTCTTAAAGGGACAAGAGGGAATGGGTGGAGGATTAACATTAGACATTAGGAACATCTCTTCCCTTGTAACTGGAGGGAAACAGAAAGGATGGCTGAGGAAATGGTTAAATTTCTAGGTTTGGTAACATACAGTTAAGGGATTTACCTTTTGGCTATTTTCCTTTTGGAGTTGGGGAGGTGAGGTCATCGGTTGAGATTCAGTGGTGAGGTTGATGTTGAAAGTTTGGGGAGAGAGAGTGGAGATTCTTTGAAATAACTGCTGTAAAAAACTGAAGAGAGCTGATGATGGATGAGTACATCTTGCTCACAATTGGGGGGAGGCAGTTAAATGAGATGATGTATGGAAAGTTGTATGTGGTCGGTACAAAATAGCTCAATCAATCGTAGCTATTATTATTATTAATATGATCGTTTTCCTTCTCCTTTTTATGCCACAATACTAATTCTAGCTTTTATTTACAGCTCCACTTCTTTGAAATGTGATCTCTTTGGTTTCTCTTAAGTTTCTTCCTTCACTCCACCTCCGGGCCCTTGCTTTCAGCTCATCAATTTCATCTCTTTCAACTCTTTCCGCTTGGTTGTTTCACATAATGCCTTGTTGATACTGTCCCTTCCAAGTCGGCCTGGCCCCCAGCATATCTCCTTCTGATTATTTCCCTGTAGGACAGTTCATCACCTCTCTCTTGAGCTCATCATCAGAACTCAAACAATACCGAGGCCAGGGAAATCATGAGCATTCTGTGGTTTACCAAAACTTATTTGCAAGAGAAATCCGAATCATAGCCCTGAGTTCCGATAGTATGATTCCATGAAAATAGTCAAATAGATTAGAGGATCAAATTTAATCAATTATAAGACTATGAAGCTGAAAGTTTTAGAGATGTTTATGGCTCTAGCAGGCAAAACGAGGTATTTTGTCTTTATGTATTTGCAATTGCCAATCCATCTCTTAGGTAAATCTGTATTTTTTTAAATTATAGTTGAAATCTGTCTTTAAAAACCCTTTTTGTAACAAAACAAAGCTGATCTCCTCGACAACTCTGCCTCTTCTACTGTTTGAGCTGCTGTCAGAGAAACTTCCTTCCATTTATCTAGTGTCTTTCTCCGCAACTTGAGCTTTATCTCATGACCTTCTCTCCAAGCTCCATGACTGGAACCCTGGGGTCTTGGCTCTCACTAGCTATAGTTTATATCTGAGAAGGTGGGGCATCCACCCTGCCTTTCTCAACTCCTTTCCTTGTTTATTATCATGTCTAAGCATTTTCCCTCACCTCTCACCATTTTCAAGTGAATAATATGAAACTGAACATTTTATTAGTAAAATGACCACAGTAGATGATTACTGAGTGGAGAAACTAATCTCCCTCCTGAAAAAATGATAAGCCATTTTCATTGACTGGTGATCCCACAACTATATTTCATGAGGTTGACTGTGCATAGATCAAACTTTAAACCTCTTACAACTCATACCTTGGCTGCATTTTTAGGGGTACCTAGTATATACTTCATTTTGATTATTAAAGCAGTGCAGCTTCATCACTGCTCACTGTGTAAGAAATCATATGAAAGCCTGCTATCAATTTAAAAGTATGCACGGAGTGTGTTTCTGAAACCTGGCAGAGGGCACATGTAGACACACCAGAAACAACCTCAGCCTCTCAATCCCAGTGAACTTTGTTGGAAAGAAACTGAGGATGCAGGTACCAAATGGTTGAGTGATTTTTTTTTTTTTTCTGACCAACAGAGCTTGTTAGCAACTTGAAAGGACGCCTAGATCCAAAATAGTATTAACCAAGTGTTTCTTCAATATGAGATCATTATGTTTCTCTTCTAAATCCAAATACTAATTGCAACCTTGCTGTGAGGATACAGTATTAGGGCCATCATAGCCATGGCAACAGAATGCAACATAAAGTGGGATCCTGTCATTGGCACAGCACTGCTAGTGGTTTGGGTGACGAATGAGCACTTTCTTACAGCATCTCCAATATCCAACTCCAAATAGGGGATCTTACCGCCTACCTTTAGGCAATTTTGCCATACAGGTTCTGTGACCTTTGAATGTTTTGTATATTTCTGTAATTAATTTCAATACAATATATATGGCTTGTTAATCCATGGACAAAAATACAAGCACAAATGACAATTTCAACAGGCACCCTATAATGGCCATTTACATTTCAAAATTAAACCCGTAATAAAAACTTTTGTGTACTTATAATTGGACTGATTTTTAACACCCAGTGATAAACATCTATGTAAATAGCCTCCCAAAGATTTTACACTTAAAAAAAAAAAGCTCTTTAAATGAGCTGCTTAAAGTCACCTTCTCTGCTTTGCATGATAATTGTAATGCAAAATAATAAACAGCACAGGGCAGGAGTACAACACTACCAGGATGATAGGGTGCCATTTATACGAAGATAATTAGGCATTTAAAACCTACCAATACCAATTTTAAAACCTACCAATTAAAAAAAAAAAAAACAGTGTGCTTACAGTAAACTCATTGAAATAAATTTCCATTCGCCTTTGCCATGCTTTCATTGCAAAGATGTCCACAGCTCGTGCTGCCCCAAGGATTCTGTTTTTGTGTGTAGGAAGTGAGGTGCAGATTAAGAGTTCATAACCCAGCCTATCTTTCTACAAAAACAAAAAGTATTTTGTAGAGATTTGCTGTAAACATATGAACCATATGCCATTGTTAAAAAGAAAGGAAACAGTTATGTTGGCGGAAAGGCTTGTTACTATCAGGAAGATTGAAGCGTGAACAGAATTCCATACTCATTTGCTCCTAGAGTACGCAGGAAACAGCAAAGGAGACAATGGGATCTGCCATCCACATTCAGAAAAAAATGCATCGGGCTTTGCTTTCATATTTGCCTCCTCAAGAATTTACCTGAAAATGCACCATGAAATTCATGTGAAATCAATCAGAAGATCATGTCGCTATCCCAGATGTACAAAACATGACATGTCATTTTGACCACAAAAAAATTCGAACACTGGAGCAATAAAGAAGTCCCTAGCAGATAGATCAGTAGAGATATCTATATATATCTATATATATCTATATATAGATATATATAGATAGATAGATATATATACTTTTTTTTTTACTATTATTAGTGCTTCATTGATTCATCCATTCATTCATTCACTCCTTCATTTTTCAAACATGTATTAGTCACCTACTTTGTGTCAGGCATTATACTAGATGCTGGCAATTCAAATATAAATTCAACACTCAGAGATGAAACACGTTAACAAGTAATTTCGGTAAAAACAGGGAAAATTATGAGTGAGTTTTACACAAAGTGCGATGGAAGCAGAAAGGAGAAAATGACTTAATCTGCTGCTGTAAAGGAAGAGTTCATAATAATAGGCAACATTTGAACTAAGTGTTGAAGGATAAACAGGTGTTTGCTGAGGGATGAAGAGGGGGAAAAAATAGGTAGAGAAATCTGGAGGGGGGAGCTTTAGAAGCTGGAGGCACCTAGGCATTAGATTTTAGTGCAGGCAAGTAGTGCCTAAAAGGACATAAGGTGTTCATCTGGAAGACATTCACTGTTTCCCTATTTACCTTTCCATTAAATCTTATTTCTTCATCCTGGTCTGCAAAACCTTTCATACTTGTGTGTTTGTGGGGAAGTGGGGAGGGAATTGTTGACGTAAATAATTGTGAAACCCAGAAGAATCATTTTGGGCATAGCTGAATTTAAGTGCTCAGAAGAATCTCTCAGTTTTGCTTTCCTCAGTTTTGGGTCCATTCTCAAGGTTGTACTCCATGTATGACCCTAGAAACCCAGCAGACATTTGGATTTGTTTAAGGGATGATTTTTCCAAAGAAAAAACTGGGATATTGTCCCTAAATTGTTAACCATTTTCTGAGAACCATTTATTGAATAGTCAAATTTGGTTTATATATACCAAAAAATTGGAACAGCCAGTGCTCTTGACTATATATTTGGTTGAATTCATGACTTAAGTCAATAAATACCTATTGGATGCTTCCTATATGCCAGGCACTGTTCCAGTGATTTGTGTATATATCTTTGACACACTTTTATTTTTAAAAATCTTTGCAATTTGTTTTATTGTCTGGTGAGTCAATGTTTCCCAAAATGTAAAACACATACTTGTGAGGATACTTGAGGTTATTTTACACTCAGAAGTGAAAGATGTTGAATCAACCAGTGCAAATGATTTTTCCCTTTCAGTTCTCCTTTAATCCTTCTAATTATGTCAGCAAAAAGTCTGTCTAGTACCTGGTTGTCTATAACATCCTTTTTAACAAAGAGATCTGGTAAGCTCAATAGCTAGCCAAAATTTAGTGACAGTGTTTTATTTATTTTACAAAACTTTTGACTAAACAACTTTTATGCAATTTTAATATAGTTTAGAAAAGTTTTTATATAAAATAATTTTATTTATACAGTTTCATTCTATTAAAGGCAAAAAAATTCTAACTTACCAGTTGCAGTATTGATATGAAGTTTCCTCTTAAGTGATTTAAGTAATACATGCAAATTGTTTAATAGAAAGATTTGAAATAATTAATCAGTGATGTGTGATTAGGGTAAAATTTGTGACGGTTATATGTAAACAACTGAAATTTGGAGTATTCCATATTAGGGCAGGAACCCCCTGCCATTCTAAAATTTCTCATGTATTTGCATGTGTTTATTGGTTCACATGATCTTCATAATAACTTTGTAAATTTCTACGAAAACTCATTGGTTTTTATTATAATTTAATTATATCTATAAATTCATATTTAAATGAAAAGTTCATTTGTTATAGTCAGTCTTCTTTTCCAGGAACATGGCACAGTTCTTCATTAATCAATGCCTATGTACCTTATTAGGAGTCCATCATTTTCTTCATTAAATCCCATATATTTCCTTTTAAACATATACTTAGATATTTTATAAATCAGTTGCTATTGTTAAAGGGATTTTTAAAAATTGTGTTTTCTACCTGATTATCTCTTATATATGATACAGCTATTGCTTTTGCATACATTTGTATCCAACCATTCTTCGAAACAATTTTGTTACTTGGGATAATGCAGTGTTTCATTCTCGCTTTTTTTTTCTAGGCAGACAGTCATAATTTGCAAATAATGATTGGTTAATTCTTTTCTTTCCAACAGTTACTACCTTTTTTTCTGTTTCGTGTCATACTATCCAGGACTTTGAAAATAAGTTTATGTGACGGCGTTGATAGCAGCTATACTTTTTATCTGCTCTTAATTTTAATGGGAATGTATCTTCTTTTGTACCACTAAGTTCCATGTTAGATATAGATTTAAGAGGTTTTGTGGGTTTGGGTTTTTGTTTTTTGTTTTTCTCATTTAGGGAAATATACTTCCATTTCTAGTTACCTAAGAGTTATAGAAGTACAATTTTTTATGTTTATAATACAACAATAATTTTAGTCTTTAATATGTAAAGTGTCGCGTTTGCACATAATACTGGACAGAGCCATGACTCTCATTGAATTTAAATTGGTGGCAGGAACTTTGTTTTCATAATAGGCAGTTTGATTACATTCATCCATCTCCTTCTTGACCACCTCAGACTAGACTTTATATGTGGCAAAGTCAAACTTAATTGACAAATGTTTTGTTTTGTTTTGTTTTGTCCCAGTATTTTATTGTGAGAGTGCTTACACACTCACAAATTTTTTTCTTAAGTACAATAATTACCAATATACTCACCATCTAGATGTAACCATACATATATGTATGTACATATATTCTTTTCTTTTTATTTGACAAATATTACTGAAATAAAATTTTTGCCAGATGGCCACTCTGGAAGATTATATATCAAGAAGTTGAAAGTTCTTTGCTTCTGGGGCTTCCCTGGTGGCGCAGTGGTTGAGAATCTGCCTGCTAATGCAGGGGACTGGTGGCAGGAACTTTGTTTTCATAATAGGCAGTTTGATTACATTCATCCATCTCCTTCTTGACCACCTCAGACTAGACTTTATATGTGGCAAAGTCAAACTTAATTGACAAATGTTTTGTTTTGTTTTGTTTTGTCCCAGTATTTTATTGTGAGAGTGCTTACACACTCACAAATTTTTTTCTTAAGTACAATAATTACCAATATACTCACCATCTAGATGTAACCATACATATATGTATGTACATATATTCTTTTCTTTTTATTTGACAAATATTACTGAAATAAAATTTTTGCCAGATGGCCACTCTGGAAGATTATATATCAAGAAGTTGAAAGTTCTTTGCTTCTGGGGCTTCCCTGGTGGCGCAGTGGTTGAGAATCTGCCTGCTAATGCAGGGGACACGCGTTCGAGCCCTGGTCTGGGAAGATCCCACATGCCACGGAGCAACTGGGCCCGTGAACCACAACTGCTGAGCCTGTGCGTCTGGAGCCTGTGCTCCGCAACGAGAGGCCACAATAGTGAGAGGCCCACGCACCGCAATGAAGAGTGGCCCCCGCTTGCCACAACTGGAGAAAGCCCTCACACAGAAACGAAGACCCAACACAGCAAAACTAAATAAATAAATTAATAAACTCCTACCTCCAACATCTTAAAAAAAAAAACAAAGGTTCTTTGCTTCTGAAAAAATCAGAATTTTTTTAAACTAGATTAGAATTTACAGATTATTTAATTAAAACACTAATTAGATTTATTTTTAAGATTTATTTGCATGTTACCAATTATTTATTTAATATTAGTCTAGTAGTACTAGCTAAGGAAACGCAAAATTCTTATTCTTCATTGTCTTTAATGTATATGAAGTTAACATATATCATATTATATATGATAGAGAAAGAACCAGGAATGTCCAAATAATAAAATAAAATGCATTAACATGTATGAAGTTCAGTCAGACTTTCATAATTTCTATTTTACTTTGCATTTCTTAATAGTTAGTAGACATGTGAGAACTGCTGTCAAAATCTACCTGTTATAAGAAAGAAAGGGAAGACCTAAATATCTCATTCTACCTGTGGGTGAAAATCAGACAGGCCAATTATGATTCCACCTAACAAAGAATTCTTCAAGAATGAAACCTTCCCCAAAATGGAATGGAAAACTTCGTGAGGTAGTCTATGTCTTAATCAATCAATGATATATGGGCTGCCACGTCATCCAAAGATGTTTTCTCTAGTAAGTTCGTATAAGATCACTCAGTTTATTTTTCTTTGCATTTATTTCCATTAAAAAGTATATGGTTTAAAAATAGTTAGTGGAATAAAACAAGAGTTTTGTCTTTGTTATACTGACTTTGAGTTATTTGTAGGCTATTGGGTTAGAGATAATGTGAGGTTGTCAGATGCACTTGAACAAGGAAAGAATTTGAAGTTTGGAAAGATCTATGTAAGAAACAGAAGAAATAAGAAAAGTTAATAGGTTCCCTCAAAATTAAGGAGAGATGGAAAATAGCCTCGCATGTCTATCGACACCAAATAGATGGTAAAAAGTTAATTAGAAACTTTTATAATTTTACAAAATAGAAAAAGTCATCATAAAGAGGAAAATGGTCATACATTTTCTTGTGTTTTGTTTGTTTGTTTGTTTTGGTTTTTTTTTAATATAGGCACATGTAGGCCTTTAACAGTTTTTTAAAAAATCACCGTCAGGCATGAAGGTAAGAGAAATTGACTTTTTCTTTCACTGTTTGTCTCAATGCCACATGGCTTGCCTTAGCCTTTTTTGTTACCTTTGAAATTAATGCACACTGAGTAAAATAGTATATCAGACAAATACAAAAACAGATCTTGACATACCAAAAAAACTGAACTATTTCTGCTCGCCAAAATACTTGGATATTAACAAAGCTGAAAATATTTAATTATCAGGCAATAATAAATTGATTCAACCATGATTTACTTAAATTATTTTTATATATCTTCATAATTATACCCCAAAAGAGGAAAATATAGGACAAATTAGAAGTGGAAGTTTTATTACAATGTTAATAATAGTTCATATTTAATTGAGATCACATCTTTAATCTTATCTTTCTCCCACCAATGGCTCGTTTTTATTCTTAACATCTTGTTTTCAGTACAGAATTGTCACCCACTGGTTTTCAATTATAGAGATGCCCATATTGATTCTACTCTTGATTTTAACTCACAACTGAAAAATTACTTATTTGGTTCTATAAAGCTGTATTCTGTAGCTAGCTTAAGCCCTTTTATAAATTTATGTGGACTCAAAATACATAAAGATTAAACTCATAAACAGACTTTAAATTATTTTAACTCAAATCACTATTAAAATGTAAGAAGACAAATAGTAATCAAAAATGTCATCACCATATGGAGGAAAACTTGATGTCAGTCACAGCATTTATAAAGAACAGGTGGCGCTTAAGCAGTCAAAAACCCCTTATGGAATTACACAAATGTAACCTAAATTCCATAGATCTGTAGGAAAGTGATGTACATAAATTAGACAAAAGATCTTTCGTTAACACATACGTCCTAAGTTGTTTGATTATAATTTCCAAAGTTTCAGAAGGAATGAAAATATTCTCCTGTACACCACACTGTTTACTTCTACATTTCCTAAGGAAATAATTGCATCCTTTGTTTCCTGTCAAAGACTGTGCATGTTATTTATTTTCAAAGGGACCTATGTCTGTGAAACCACCATAGGTGTTGTAATACCCTCTGTGCCAAAAACCTGGCAACAAGAATGGGGGGAGGGAACGGATACTGAGGTCAGTCTGGGCTTGAGACCATCAGCTGAGCCATTTAGAGTCTGACTGGTCCAAAAGCATCCAACCATAGCATCTGCTGTCCAGAGAAGCTGTTCTGAATCCCCTCAGTCTGAGAGCAGTGCTGAGCGTGCAAATCTTAAACCAGAACCAATTTTTCTGAACGCAAATTTTACACGATTCACAGGAAGTCATTTAGGGGATAAAAAGAGCTATTAGGAGTAAGTGAAAATGTTGAAGCAAAAATCATAACTTCAAAATGGTTTGAGGAAGAGTAGATTGATATTTTGACCTGGGGTTTTATAGTCTTCTCATAAGAAAATCTCTTCACACTTTGGCATTTCCAAATTATATTGGTGGTGACGCCCATTGATAATTGGAATAAAACTCTCATTTTGAAAAAATGTCCTGGGGTTGTATTTCATTTGAGGTCACCTATCTGACTTGAGAACAATTAGCAGCTGCAGATTTTCCACTGTTAATAGGTGAGCCTTGTAATTACCTCCAAAAGGAAATTCCCCTGTCCAAGTTCTACCATATTAATCTAATTTCTGGAATTGACTGAATAGTGCAAAATCCCAGATGGTGGACTAGAGTGCTACTGACTCTGTTTCACATTTTTATTCAGAATTCACATAAATGTCAACTTTCCACTAAGTTTTTTCTTTAATATGAAAACTCAAGGTTAAATTTTTTGAAGAAAATAAATTGAGTTTCAATTGCACAGACACGCTAAGTAGAACTCAGGCACAAAGATCAGAACTAAGCTGCTTCCATTTTTTATGCATTTTATTGCTTTTATGTCCACTTCCTTCTTAGAATCTGTTAAAAATATGCTAGTTTCTTTTGAACTACTTGATTTCCTGATAACTTCTTTCTGCTTAAAAGATGTTATACACAACCATAGATTTCCAAAGTAGTTGGTGTCGCTAAAAGTTGCAGATTCAAAGTTATTTCCCCATGCAAAATCACCTCAATCATAAGGCATAATTAATATTAACATTTCCACACACTAATTCTTATAGCACTTATTCTGTACCTCTCTTGGGATGCTTGCCATTTTCTACGTGGTTCAGTGTACATTTTCATACCTCCAACTGAACTTCCATTAGTCCCTTGTTTATGGGCCTCGCTTATGTTTCTCTCCCCTCTGCTGTGTCTCATAGCACCTGGCATGAAATAAACTCAATTAATATCTGTTGAATAAATAAAAGAAAGGATGAAGGAAAGTATGTTACATTAGCTTCCTGATATTTTCTCTAGGGTTCTATATTTTAAGTTTATTAAATCGAATACAATACAATTCAGTAGTGACTGGATTTGTTATTCAGGTTCTGATTTGGGGATAACTCTGAATATCAGTGTTTAGGGTAAGAATTCTCACATCAAGAATGTCTTCATATTTCTAGATGTATTTAGGTAGATTCCGCTTTAACATAATTTTTTAGTCTGTAAAATGAGCATACTACTTCCTACCCAATGTATTCATAGTAAGTGAGGAGATAAGAGCTTTTCCAAATTATATCAAGCATCTGTAAATACCATTTATGGTGAAGAAAAGAATGGCTTTCCTTGTTTTTTCAGAATATTCTAGGGCACACTGAGTTGCTAAAATACAAGTAAAACAGATACAAAAACCTGAGTGTAAATTATGTAAAACAAAAACAGATAAAATCGGAGACAGGAATATTCATTCTCCTGTTGAAACAATAATACAGTATAAAAACAGAAACGGGCTTCCCTGGTGGCGCGGTGGTTGTGCGTCCGCCTGCCGATGCAGGGGAA
>NC_041219.1:71917325-71978397 GCF_002837175.3 Physeter macrocephalus | reverse complement strand
CGCGGAGCGGCTGGGCCCGTGAGCCATGGCCGCTGAGCCTGCGCGTCCGGAGCCTGTGCTCCGCAACGGGAGAGGCCACAACAGAGGGAGGCCCGCGTACCGCAAAAAAAAAAAAAAAAAAAAAAAAAAAAACAGAAACAATGATAATTGTTGATTTTTTTAGAGTTTACAGTTGCTCAGAATGCACTGTGCTAAGTGCTTTACATGCAATTTCCAACTTAATCCCAACAATGATCCTATGCTATAGGTACTATTATTACCCTTTTTTCCAGAAAGGAACACTGAGGTTTTCAGAGATTAAATAATGTATCCAAGGGTGATAGATGATAAGCGGCAGGATAAGGATTCAAACCCAAGTCCCTCTCACCCAACGCCTTCCTCCTTTCCTTTGCTATGTGGTCCCTGAACCGGCGTGTGAGGTTGCTGAAAACCCGTCAGCATGGCCAGCATGGGAGTTATATCCAGTGAAAGATACCTGTGTTTATTTCCGAGGTGAAATCTCTTCCTCCTCCCTTCATCCATAAACATAGGGCGGTCAATGCCATTCATTTGCCAGTGACATTTTAAATAAAATCTTTCTGTAAACGTGCAGTAAGGTAAGAGATTTGAGTGTCACCACCCTCACCCAGAGGGTGAGGAGCTGGTGCCCTCCTAGAAGAAGTAGGAATAACTTGAATCCAACTGCAAAGTAACATTTTTCTGGTAATCAGGGGATCTTCCCCCACTGGGTTCAAAGGCCTTGCCTCTTCTGTGTTGTGCAATTTCTAAAGCATTATGCAATACATAAAGAAAGGACCAAGAACATATCATTGCCTTGGAAACTGCTATGGAATTTGACAGACTGTAGGTTGTTCAGAGCAAATGTTCTGTTGCCGCAGTCCGGGCAGTAGCAGTGACTGGCAAGGTGGCTGAAGACTCATCTGCTGATCTTGATGTCAACCTAACTTGTCATCCCTGCCCTAAGGATGAGACAGGGAAGTTCATCTTGTTTTGCTTCCTTTAAATAAGGACATTTGAATTATTTCATTCCCAGCTGACGATGATGAAATACAAAGATAAGGGCTAAAGACAAAACAACAGCTTTCTGGGGTAGTTATCCCTAGTTCACGGAGATGAGAATTTGCAACCTATGTTTTTAATAAATAAATTCTAACTGTATAATCTTGGGAAACTCTACTGCTTCTTTTAAACATGATTGTGACTCTTACGCTGCCTTTATAATGGCCAAAGTTAAGGGAGGAAAACCTTCTGAATTCAGAGAATGCCACTCACTGTGGTCCTTTCTAATGAATGTCTGGGAAAACAAATAAAACTCTGTATAAAATAGGAGGGAAAAAATTAAGGAATGAAGGTAGGGAGTCAGTCCTCAGGAGCTATTTCCCAAGAAGTAAATGTGACTCTGCTAGTTGTACCATTTTTTTTTATTTGTTTGTTGGTGGAAACACTGAGAATAAAAATAAAAGTGATCCTTTTGTGATCCTGTTTGGCCGTGACAGATTCCTTCAGCATTGCCATAGTAACTGAAAGAAGTGCATTTATGAATAGACTTAGATTTCTAAGGCTTGAATTTCCTGCCAAGAAGAGAACACAGGGTGGAGAAAACAGAGGAAAGTCAAGGCAATGGGAAAGAAAACAGATTGAGGTGTTGATTTCCCAGCTCTCTCATTTGGAGAGTACAGGCACACACCAGGTCAAGCCAATCTCACCTTCTTGGGCCTCCTAAGATTTTTAGATCTTGAAATTCGTCCTCTTTCAGCAGAATAAATTTAGGCAAATTTCTTCAGCTCCTTTTGATGCCAGGAAGGGGAAAACAATACTCGAGGTTATCAAAATTCTCAAAATAATAAGGAGAATCTCCTCAGATGCGGTTAGATAAGGACATGGAACAGAGATGGCAGGGCCCGGCAAGTCAAACACTTCATAAGTGAAATGACCTTGATTAAGGAAAAGTCACCCAGCTACCTTGTCCTACTGTTTATTTGCTAAGTGTTTTGAGAGCTATTTCTCTAAATAATAATAATAAAACAAACAATGAAAGAGGGGTGATAAATGGTAATTGTTGTATTGGAGAGAGGTAGGGACCACATGGTAGAGAGCACAGGCCTAAGATGGACAGGTAGTTTCTGGCAAGAGGAACATGATCTCATTGTTGCCAGATCTTCCTATTTTTCAAGAGAAGCTGGAAGTCAGTATTTTTACTTGAAATCTTCTGATATTTTTGTTATGCTCATAGATTTTAAAATACAATTAGGCCAAATGAAATATGCCCAGAAATTACATTTAGCTCATAGATGAACAGTTCATGACTCCCAGAGTCTGAGACTAAACTCAGAATTGTGTCTCTAGAGCACAAGCCAGTGATAACAAGGAAGTGGCCAGAGCTGAGAGAGATTCAGGAGATGGAGAGAGGCAGAGGGGATGATGTTTTATGAAGCCTGGTAGAACTAAGACCACGTTGAGAGGTAGACACCACCAATCTCCAGGGCTTGAGGTAGAGAATAGACACTTTGGGCTTCACATTTGAATATTCCATTTTTATTGAATGCCTGCTTTATTTCAGAAAATGTACTAAACAGGAAACTGCCCTAGGATGCTGGGCTTTCCAGTTTGATTTTTATGTGTGTGATATAATTTTTATTAAGAAATAATAAACACATATAGGATTAGACATACACATATAGGATTATATGTAGTGTATACATAAAATTTAAGGAACTTTAAATTAAAATCAATGTTACTAAAGTGAACATTTATTCACCCACCTCCCAGTGTAAGAAATAAACCATTGGGAGGCTTTTTGAGGCTCTTTGTAAGCCCTTCCCCAATTACATCCCTCTCTCCTACCCAGATGTAAGTCCTGAATTTTGTGAAAATAGCTCCCTTGCCTTTTTTTCTTTTAGTTTTTATAGTCTTGTGTGGTTGTTTATATTTGTTTATATATGGTTACTTCTACTACAGTTGTTTATAGTATAACATACTGTATACACTCTATATTTATCTACTTTAGAGTATATACTCTATATTCTCTCCCAAGTATAGAGCATATATTCTAAAGTATATAATATATATATAATATATAATACACTAGTGTTATTAGTATATTACATATAGTATATTTGTTTATAGTTGCTGTTTATAAGTATTTCATTTTTCCCTTATTTGAATTCTACATAAATTGAATCATACTCTCTATATTTTTCTAGCTTGCTATTTTTTGTTGTTTAACAATATTTTTAAATTCATTCACACTGATGTTTATAAGCTATATTCACTATATTCTTATCACCATCTATTTATTCCATTGTATTATGGAATGTGTATATCCATTCTTCTGTTAGGAGTCATTTGGATGTTTCTATTTTTTGCTGTCATAAACTATGTTGCTATGAATGTTTTAATCCATGCTTCCTGTTTCAGTCATAGTTCTCCAGAGAAACAGAACCAATAGGATATATACAGAGACATACCTCATTGTACTGTGCTTTGCTTTATTGCACTTTGCAGATATTGCATGTTTTACAAACTGAAGGATTGTGGCACCCCTGCCTTGAACAAGTCTGTTGGCACCATTTTCCAACAGCATTTGCTGGCTTCATGTTTCTGTGTCACATTTTGGTAATTTTCACAATATTTCAAACTTTTTCATTATTATTATATTTGTTACAGTGATCTGCAATCTTCGATGTTACTGCTACTACAACTAGCTGAAGGCTCAGATGTTGGTTAGTACTTTTTAGCAATAAAGTATTTTTAAATTAAGGTATGTATACATATTTTTAGACATAATACTATTGCACACTTAACAGACTACAATATAGTGTAAACATAACTTTTATATGCACTGGGAAACCAAAAAATTCATGTGACTTGCTTTTTTTGCAATGTTTGTTTTATTGTGGCAGTCTGGAACCAGAGAGAGAGAGAGAGAGAAGGGCAGAGACAGACAGACAGAGACAGGGAGAGACAGAGAGAGAGAGTAAAAGAAATTGGCTCATGCAATTTCATGCAAGTATGGAGACTGACAAGTCCCAAGATCTGAACTCAGCAAGCTGGAGACTCAGGGGAGATGATGTGTAGTTCCAGTGTGAAGCTGGCAGGTGTTAAGGTGCAAGAAGGGCTGCCCATGTTCCAGTTCATGTCTGAAGGCAGGAAAAGACCAGTGTCTTAGCTCAAGTGGTCGGGCAGAAGGAGTTCCCTTCTACTCCTGGGAGGGCCAGCCTTTTTGTCCTATTCAGGCCTTCAACTGATTGAATAAGGCCCACCCATATTAGGGAGGGCAATCTGCTTTACTCAGTCTACCAATTCAAATGTTAATCTCATCCAAGAACACCCTCACAGACACACCTAAACAATGTTTGGCCAAATATCTGGACACCCTGTGGCCCAGTCAATTCAACACATAAAATTAACCGTCACACTTCCTGATCCACTTGTGCAAGAATTCCTCCAGGAAATATAGACAGGAATATAACTGAAGAAGCATTAAGTATGTGCATATTAACATCAATTTGTTTTTCAAAGTAGTTGTACCAATGTACCTTTCTATTTGAAATCTTGAAAAGAGTTGCCATTGCTCTACATGCTTGCCAACGTTATCAGTCTTTTTGAAAATGTGGTGGATGTGAAATGGAATGTTACTGTGTTTTTGATATGCATAAACTAAATAGCCTACCAAGAAAGTAGAAAAACAGAAGCAGAATATGCCCAAAGAAACTAAAAAGAAGGAAATAATAAAGACAGGAGCAGAAAAGAGTATAGTATGTTTTTTAAAAAAAAATACAGTAGAGAAGAGACAAAGCTAAAGGTTGAGTATTTGTAAAATGTTCAAAAATATCTTCTAGCCAACATCATACCAGAGTCCCTGAGCAGCAGGTAAGGGAAAAAAAGTCTCAAATTGTCAAAGAAAATAACTGCTATTATTCACATATGGTTTGATTGTCTACATAGAAAACCTCAGGGCTTCCCTGGTGGCGCAGTGGTTGAGAGTCCGCCTGCCGATGCAGGGAGCGCGGGTCCGTGCCCTGGTCCGGGAGGATCCCACGTGCCGCGGAGCGGCTGGGCCCGTGAGCCATGGCCGCTGGGCCTGTGCGTCCGGAGCCTGTGCTCCGCAACGGGAGAGGCCACAGCAGTGAGAGGCCCGCATACCGCAAAAAAAAAAAAAAAAAGAAAGAAAGAAAACCTCAAAGACTCCCTGGCCAATTTATTAAAATCAGTAAGAGAGCTTAGCAAACTTCCTAGATGTAAAACTAACATATAAAAGGTAATTGTCTTTCTATAAATTATGTAAAATACCTAGAAAATGTAATAAAATAAGAAACAGAATGGTAAAAATAATTGTGTCATAAACGAATAAATCTAACAAAAATGTTCAAGAATTTTAAGTAGATAAAATTTACACTTTATAAAGATACTAAAGAAGATGTAAATAATGTAGTGACACATCATGTTCTTGGATAGTAAGGCTTAATATTCAATATACGGATTCCATATTATTCTAATCAAAATCCTAATGGTTTTTCATAAAACTTGGCAAAGTGGTTCATATATATATGTATATGAACAAAGGGTGAGGAATAGCCAAAACTCCTTTAAGATGACTTTCTCCACCAGAAATCAAAACTTATTGTTACAGCATGGCTAGCACATGCTCTCCTCTGACTATTCAGAATTTGAGTATCTCCTAGTTGTGTTTGGGCTCCAGCAATATTCAGGTCACAACTCCCCAGCATGTGTTCTTTCCCTGGCCTCCCAGGATCTCACGCTATGAATGTGCAGTTTAATTTTCAGTCATTGACTCAAAGAGAATGCTAAACATATTTCTGGAGCTCTTGTCTACTTAGCTGCTCTCTAGTACTCTGTCCATCAAATGCCAGCTGTTTTTCATCTACCTACACTGCAATCTCTGTCTTTTGAACTCAGAGAGACTACTGTGCTCTTCTTGGACTCCCTTTCTGTCCTGCCTTTGGAAGGTACCTCTAGATAAGGAGGTTTGGGAGGCTCACCTCGTTGGTATCCTTCCTCTGGAGGATCCAGTTGCTTCTGTCCAATGACTGAAAACAGAGGTTGAAATATTTTGTCCTGTTTTTCGGTTGTTTACAGCAGGAGTTTTATTATGGTACCAGTTAGCCCATGATGGCTAGACTTTCATGACTCCTTTTGACACGACTCTAGAAATCTGAAGACTTCTTTGTAGCTGGTATGACAAGACGTCCCAGGTTAATCTGGTCCAAAATTTTGTCAGCAGATCTGGCATCAGATTTTTTTCTGTAAGGAGTCCTGGTTCCTTTATGGAAAATGGTATTTGAATCAAGATGAGAGGAATTCATTACTGCTGGGTTATTTTTTGTTTCTAGAACAAAAGCTCTTTCAGTTGCCAGGGCTAGGATCTATCTAGATCTGTATCTACATCTACAGCTAGATCTAGACACACAATGAATTCATACTATTCTCTATTGAATCCACTCCATCAGGTTTTTACCCTGTTTATCTACCAACATTTATGTTATTAAGATCACCAGTGTCCTTCCGTTTTCTAAATCCCTTAGTCTTCAGTCTTTCATCGTTTTCAGCACATCAGCAGCTTTTGACACAGCTGCTCCCTCCCTCTGCTTTTTGAAATACTTTATTCCCTCATCTTCTGGGACAAATGGCTTTCTACTCAACATGTCCACTTGGATAGCCCAAAGGCCTCTCATATTTAACAAGTTTAAACACAGACTCTTGATTTTCCTTCTGAAATTTTCTTTTTCCATAGTCTTCTTAATCTCACTAAATACTAACTCCACCCTTCCAGTTTCTCAGGTCAAAACCTTGGAACAAGTGTTGACTCTGCTCTTTATTCCAGACCCCAAGTTCTATACATCAAATCTGATTTCTTGGGCTCCATCTTCAAAATATATCTAGGGTCTAACCACCTCTCACCATTTCCATCACCACAATCCTGGTATAAGACACCATTATTTCTCAACTAGATTATTGCAATAATCTCCTAACTTGTCTCCCTGTTTCCACACTTAGCCCCTAGGCGAGAATAAGTCCATTAAAATGTAAGTCACTTCATTCCATAACACCACTCAAAACTCTTTAGCATCTTCACTTCTTTGCAGAGTAGATAACCAGCGTTATTAAAATGACTCACAAGACTGCGTGTATCACTTCTCTGACTTTACCCTCTTTTACTCTCCCCTCGCCCACTCTACTCCAGCACACTGTCCTCCTTGTTATTTCTTGAGCATGTTAAAGATGCTCCTATAGGGCTTCCCTGGTGGCGCAGTGGTTGAGAGTCTACCTGCCGATGTAGGGGACACGGGTTCGTGCCCCGGTCCGGGAAGATCCCACTTGCCGGGGAGCGGCTGGGCCCGTGAGCCATGGCCGCTGAGCCTGTGCATCCGGAGCCTGTGCTCCGCAATGGAAGAGGCCACAACAGTGAGAGGCCCGCGTACCACACACACACAAAAAAGATGCTCCTATATTAGGAGTTTGTTACTTGCTATTCCCACCACCTTTTTGGGAAATAACTCTTTTCCCAGATATTTTCTCTCCTTTTTAGGTAATCCTCTGCATAGCATTTTTCACAGTCTACGATTACATATATTTTACTTATTTATTGGTTTATTATATATTCTTTGTCCCTTAGAATCTAAGGCAGTCAAGGAGAATGCCTAGAATACTGCAGGAATTTAATACATATTTTGTTTAAAAAATGAATAAACAGATGTTTACTGAGCACCTACTATGTTTCAGGGACTGTGCTACCCGCTAGCCCATGTATTTAACATATAACCCCTTCCTTCAATAGAAGTAGGGGAAGCAAATGGTCAATTTCCTGTTAAAGCCCCTGACACTGGTCTTGCACTTCCATGCACTTAGGCTACTGTTATTCCCACCCATTTCTTAAAGCTTTATGTGTGAGTACCTTTGATATATTATAGCCCTTTGACCTTTGAGAAAGCCATGCTCTAAAAATAGTCTAGAGGGCCAGCTCTGAGAAAACCAAACTGGGGATTGATACCACCTCTTTCTGTGGCTTTGGGCAAATTCAAGAACCTTTCTGCTTCTGTTTCCCCAGCTGTAAAATAGGATTAATAGCTCCTCTTCATGGGAGTCTTCTGAGGATTCTTTCATTCATGTAGTAATATTTATCAAAAATGGTAAGTGCTAAGTAGTATTATGCCTAATTAATTAGGTCCTCATCTCCCTGGTGTGGGTTATGGTGTCTGGCTGGTCATTAATAAAATATGCTGGAAGCTTTGCAGATTTTCCTTTCAGAGCTCTCCTGATGGCTGCATAAGCAGAGCACGAATTGGGCATACAAACTTGCAGTTAAATACATACAGCTGTTTGAGTTCTACTGCGCTCACATTTATTTAGTTCTCAGAAAATACAAAATTGGAAGGTGCTAAAAACACCAGTTAAGAAAGAGAAATACTACAAAGAATCCTAGGGTGGTTAGAAATAAAGCCAGGAAATAAAACTAAGGCTCAATTCGGATTTGCCAGATAATACCCATGGGAATCCTAACACCTCCCCTGAAAATTTGAGTGGTAGTGAGATCATAGTGAAATAATAAACAATATTATAACTAGTTGCCATGGATGACATTATAGGAGAAATTATGTAAGGATGTAGGATAAGACATCACTTAGGGATGATATTTATATTATTGTTTTGTCACATCACAGGAGAAGATATTTTTCAGAGACTATACTTGTAGTAAAACTGTTATCATTTGAGTTCCCCAGAAAGCAGAGTCTCTGTGCTCTTATTTTAAAATCCAGTGCAATCCCAAAGAGCAGGAGTGAGGCATAAGCAAAGTGCAGAACAGAAGGAAGGAAAAACAACACTATGGTATGTTACTGAACTGGCTGCTGCTACCTGTGATTGACTGCTCAGTGCATGGGAGCATGCCCCTCCAGACCTTCTCAGGAAAACATAGCAAGGTTGTGAGGTTTCTGTATTTAGACCACATATCCATTCAAACATTCCCACATCCATGAGCCTTCTAATCCTTTCTTCCCTACTGTGCCAAGGAAGATCTGGTGCCTTCATTTGCTGTTGGCCATCATTACATCCAAGTTTCAAGGAGCCATCCTGATAAACTATTAGGGCTGGTTCCAGGAATCCTTGACACAATATTGAATCCTAAATGCCCCCTGTCAATAAAATCTCCCTATCCGGGCTTATACTCCACCCCTTCCAATCCTCCTTTTCTCCCCCTGAACCAGAACATACTATCTTAGAGTTAGGAGGATGGACTAAATAGATTATTTAATACAGTCTCCTACCTAATGGAAGAATTCTTCCTGAAACAGTGTTCAATGGCTGTCACTGAGCCTCTGTCTGCACTTCCATGCGCCTAGTCTATTGTTATTTCCACACATCATACTACTTAGTACTTACCATTTTCACATGTCTGAAACTTTTTAGAATTCTATCCACCCTTAGCTTCTGTGACACCTGATTCTTTTCTCCAGTATTTATGGCTACTTCTTATCAAGTATCCTTTGTCGGTTCCTCTTCATCAACTTGTCCCTTAAATGACCGTATTTACCAGGCTCCAGCTTTGGTCATCTGATTTTTTCCTTCAATAAATAAGTGCTGTGTGTCCTCATATAAACCTCTGTCTTCAACTACAAGCTCCCAGTTCTCCATCTCTAACACAGAGTGCTCTGAGCGCTCCAGCTCTGTAATTTCAATTCTCTGCTGCTCATCTTTACTTGGATGTCACATAGGCCCCTCAAATGGAACGTATCCCAAACAGAACCCATATTCTTTTCCTTCCAAATCCCTTCTTTCTGCTGTTCTCATATCTTGGTGAATGGGATTCTTAGGCAACCGTCTACCCAAACCAAATGTCTAGGAACAAAAACTGGATGCTTTTCTTCTCTCACCAATGTAAACTTCCAAGGGATTCTAAATCCTAAAAAAAAAAAAAAAAAAAAAAAAAAAAAAATTATAGGTTAGGATTCACATTTCACAAACAGGTTTTTAGGAGTAAATTCATTATGCCTCAAAAGCTAATTTTTTTTGTTTGTTTTTTTGTTTTTTTGGTTTTTTTGCGGTACGCGGGCCTCTCACTGTTGTGGCCTCTCCCGTTGAGGAGCACAGGCTCCGGACGCGCAGGCTCAGCGGCCATGGCTCACGGGCCCAGCCGCTCCGCGGCATGTGGGATCCTCCCGGACCGGGGCACGAACCCGTGTCCCCTGCATCAGAAGGAGGACCCTCAACCACTGCGCCACCAGGGAAGCCCCAAAAGCTAATTTTTAAGTCAATGCCCAACATGTAGTTCTCTCTAGCCACTGATTTTCTGTCTTATCATCACTCCCATATTGCTCTATACGTTCTTGAACTAACCCAGACCTGCACTTCTCAGACCCTGTCCTCTAAACCCTCCTACTCTACCGTCTAGCACTAAGAAAAAATTTCAAGACATCACTAAGCTCTTCTGAAAGTATTCCCCACACTTCCTTTGCCATATCTGAAATCTACCTCTTATTAAAGAATACAACTTTCCCTGCAGTTCTGCACCTACCCTGCAATTTTTCCTTGCCATCTACATACCTCAGGGTTAAGATGTTTCACCATATCCTTGGCTCTTAGCATTAAACTTCGTACGTAGTTGAAATTCAATAAATGTTTTGATTGAATAGACGCATCCCCTTCACCTGTCCCCACTGCTGCTGCCTTAATTCAGGTGTGCGTCAGCTATAACTCATACGACTGCAAGTACGGTTGATCCTCATTATTTGTGGGTTCTATATTTGAAAATTATCCTACTTGCCAAAATTTGTTTATAACCCCTAAAATCAATATTTGCAGGCTTTCACAGTCATTCCTGGACATACTCAGAGTGTGAAAAATTCGAGTATCTCAGTGAGCAGTGAGCATTTTCCCAGCTGAGACTGAGCAAGGCAGCGCTCTGCTTTTTTGTTTCAGCGCTCAGACTGTAAACGAGTATACTTTTGGCGGTCTATTCAGTGCCACATTTTTTGCATTTTTGTGCCTTTTTTCTTCGGTGATTCTGCTGTTTAAAATGACCACCGAGCACAGTGCTGAAGTGCTGTCTAGTATTTCCAAGCGCAAGAAGGCTGGGATGTTAGAATAAGCACTCTTCAGGAGTGAATAACAGTGCTATTGGCCATAATTTCAATGTTAATCAATCAACAGGGGGGTACATCCAAAAAAGGAAGATGAAATTTGTTTATCTATACGTGAGGCACTCCAGAAAGTGCTACAGTACCATCATAGTACATGATGAAGCTATGGAAATGATGGAAAAGTGGATACATTTGTGGATTCATGAGATGATGACCAATTTTAAAAAAAAGCATGGTGGACAGCAATGCTGTGAGGGTGAAAGCCAAAGAAATAATGGTCGTATTAACCAGGGTCAGGAAGATGTTACACCCTTCTCTGCTAGAAATGCTGCATATAATTAAGTTTTTTTTTGTCTTGTGATGTGATCTATTTTTTAATTGAAGTATAGTAGATTTACAATATCATGTTAGTTTCAGGTATACAGCACAGTGATTCAGTTATACATATATATGTATTTAAGTATTTTTAAGATATGTATTACATAGGTATCTTTAAACATAAATACACATAAAGCCAGATTATATGTTGATTGGTTGGTGAAAATGTTGTGACCAGAGGCTTACAAGGAACCCAACCCTGTACTTTCCCCTGAGGCAATGACTCAGTGTTCGTTAGTCCAGTGTTTGCAACAGCTTTCTAGAGCAAAACTACTGCAAACAATGAGAACCAGTCCTAATGCCTCCAGCCTGCCCCTCTGTTGCTTGAGGGATCTTTCTAAAACGAAAATCTAATGACGTCATTGCTTAGTTTTAATGCTTCAAGGCTCACATAGCTTTCAGGATAAAGTTCAAATTCCTTAGTTTAGAATACAACTCAGGCCTCATTGCCTATCAAAGCTGCCACACACGTCCTTTCTTCCAATTATCAGAGCGTCTTGAGTTTTCACCAATTCTTTTATGCTCTTTTGATTTTCCCATACATTTACACATGCGGTTTCCTCTGCTCCAAAGGCCCTTCCTGCCTCCCCTTACTTGAGCTAGTTAATGCCTATTCATCTCTCTAATCTTATCTCAAGTGCACTTTTCTCTGGGCCTTCACTGACCCCACAGCCTGATCCCAGATGTCCTTTCTCTCTGCCCCCAGGAATACCTCTAATATAGCCTGTACTGTGAGGCTTGATTTTCCTTATTCTGTCTCTCTCACTAGGCTAAAAAGTCTTTCAGAGCAGGAATCATGTCTTTTTAAATTTTTTCTTCTTAGTACCAAGGACAGTGCCTGACATATTTAGCATACAGCAAAACTGAATATATATGAATTAATTCAGAATGAATATGTGAATGATTAGCTTTGAAATCGACTCCCTTCAAATATTTGAGGAATTTGCAGGCTGAACACTTTAAGTTCACGTACCTCTTTCTCAATAAACATGTGCTCCAGAAATTTTTCCCTGTCTTCTCTCCAAGACCCATCCTGGGTCACATCCATTGGTTCAAAAGTTCATTTTAAACCATGGTACGCCTGGAACACTGAGCCATATAAGAGGTATGGTATGAAGTGTATCTAGTACAAGAGTCTTTATTTCCTTTGATTAGTGTACTTTAAGTAAAAATGAGTAAATAAATGAATGAGTACTAATGAAGCCTTAAGATTTTTCCTTCTCCCACTTCTCTTTGTCCCCTATCATTCTGCTGACTCCTATTGATGTTGCTATTAATTAAAATCCCTGTGCATTTTTCACACATATTGCCAGTAAACCAAATATCAGTACATGCTTAGCAGATTATATTTTTAAATTCTGAATGCGTGCTATATCACGTAATCCTTAGTTAATTTTACCCAGTAGGTTTTGGTCCATTGTTACACTTTGTACATACTATTAAATATAAATTCTTTTACATAAAGCATTAGTTATCCTTCTCAATTTCATGACATATGTCTTTACCCAAGTCAGTGACAGTAATATTAAAAAGGCACAAGAACCTTGACCTTGACCTTGGTTTTATATCTGAAATTTACCAAAATTCTTTTAGAACAGCTATTTACTTATTTGGAAATCCTCCGAACCATATTATCAACTGACCCAAATGTACATATACAGTTCATAAAGGAGACTGTGCAATACAGTGGAAGAGTATAGGTGTGGAGCAGCCCTGCATTCAAATCCCATCTCTACACTTACTAGCTGACAACTCTGGCAAATTACTTAACCTCTGTCAGCGTCACTTTCCTCACCTTAATTCAGAGAAATTGCACCCACACACGGCTTTTGTAAGCATTAGAGATAATGAACATGAAATGCCTACCACAGTGTGTGGCTTATAGTTCATAAATGGCTAAAACGAGAGAATTGTTAGATGCCCTCCTGAAATCTAGATATCTGTGGCATCATGTTGAACTTCAATTGGTAAGCACACGAGAAAAAACCTAAATGAGTTTAGCATTCAACCTATGTGATCCTAATAGGAACCCGCCTCCTGATCAGTTTTTGCTGCTTCAAGTAGTGCAAAGAACCCTTTTAGCACAAAAATTGTAGAATAAGATCACATACTGCTCTGGTCCAATTGATTATTGTTTATTATTCCCCCCCCCCCACCCACCCAAAACAGTCAGAGGAAAATGCGCACTTTGCCTCACATTATTAGTGCGTGATAATGACCAGGGATGGTACACATGCACTAATCTATTTTTCTGACTTACTGATAAATGCTTGCATCCATTCTGTTTTCAGTCTGACATTACCATACTTTTGCTAATTTTAACATTTCCTGCTAGCACTCCTCCAGAGTCTTTTACCTTTCTATCACTCAAGTTGGCTGCTTGCTTTGCAGTTCTTTTTTTCATCTCATCCCGATTTCACCTCTGGCAAACAGATACATACAACATAAGGGCAAGTACCAATTTGATCTTGCTGTTGCTTTACTTTGCTTCTTTAGATCATTATTAATTCCACTCCCTTCCCTCATCTTGTCCCTAACAAGATCCAAGAGGCATCTTGGTGTGGTCTTAGCAAACCCATACCACTTCCCAAAGATTGCCATCTTCTTCCCTACGTCCTTTCAAAACCACTTTTAAACTGCTCTCTAACACTTTTCCAGGGATTATTGATGATCTCAGCTTTCGGTTGTGTTTCTAATATACCATTTTCCACTTGTATAAAATCAGAACATTTACCTATTTACAGTCTTCTGCCTTCATAAGTCTTTTCTGTAAATACTCGACGGCCTCTGCTGACAGTATTTCTGAGATCACACCTGTAAATTCCCCCAGTTCCCTGGGAATAATTTCCCTGAATCTGGGGACTTGAATTTATTCAAAACAGCTAGGCGCTCTCTCATCATCTCTTCACCTAATTTGAGCATTATTTTCCTCTTAACCATGTTTGTTCTACTCTTTTCAGTTTGAAGATCATTTTCCTTGATAGAGAAAATAGAAGCAAATTAGGAGATGAGTAGTTTTTTCTTTCTGTAATCTGTTAGCATAATAAGATGAAATCAAACAACGAGCCTGTTTTTACCTTATTCCTTTTTCACTCTAAGATAGATTTTAAACTTTTTTTCCCCTGGTCTTTGGCTATTTTACACTCAAACTTATTCTGAAGCTTGATTTTCCTGATGCAATTCTCTGCCTTTATTTTTCTGTGTTTTTTTTCATTTTTGGTTATGTGCCTTTCTCTCAAGCTTTTTACATGTTTACATGGTTTTACACATGAACCCAGCAAAACTCCCCAAGCAGCCTAAGTAGCTGTGTTTAATTCCAACCTCCTTTTGGTCATGTTTATATAATTAAAAATTAATTTTGAGATTTTTATATTTGAGTGTGTCCTCATCTTCACCAATTTGAGCCACTGAAGCAGATTGATCTGTGGTGGAGCCCCCATTCTGAGCGTAAACTGCCACTAGAGCAAGTCTCGTAAGCCAGGGTGGCAAGCCGGCTGGAAGTCTATTTTGCGTAAGACTGAGGAGCTTTGCATGTCAGCTTGGCCCGATAAAAACCCTCTGATGAAACAGGCTCTGTTCAGAAAAAAGAAGAGTGATTCTGAGTATAATGTACGGTGGTGACTGTCACTTGAATTCATTCCTGTCCTTGTCTAATTCTCAGGGAGAGACAGAGCTCTTAGCTGGGGCTATCAGATACATAGATAAACACTTCCAATTTCATGACATGAGAAAATCCAAATCCCTTTTTTTTTTAATGTCTGTAAATTCCTAGAATTGGGTCATTTTCTGAATACTCCAAGAAGTGTGTGTGTGTGTGTGTGTGTGTGTGTGTGTGTGTGTGTGTTGGGGGAGAAGTTGCAGAGCCTGAAATCTTCTGCAAGAAGCTTAGAAGCCAGATCCAGAGAAATGTGAGTTATCATCCTTAACATGATACCTTTGAATTCACAGAGTAGTGAATCTGGGGCAGGAGGGGGTTTTGTTTTTTTCTTTAACCTTTTTGAAAGTCTTCAAGGATAAAGACTCCACACACACACAGACACACACAGAGAGCACACACACACACCCCTGGTGAATAGGTAAATACAGCACACAGTAGGTACTTGATAAATATTTCTGATTTAATAAAACCATTCAAATGGAGGACATGAATATAAATACATCCAGCATTACTTTATTTGGTTGTTATGAATTCTAAAATGACATAATTCCTTTAACTCTTTTTTTCCCAAATTCCCTGTGATGCCCACCTGACCAAGTAGCCCTCCCTTATATTCAGAATTAATTTCAGAGATGAAGTTCCCTCTGTCACTACCTCCTCTTTCTGTGAAATGACAGCAGGCAAGCCAAGAAATGATCAGACATTCCACTTTTAGCAGAATGATTTTGCTAGCAGCTCCCTCGATAATTGAAGTCTCTCAATACCACTACATTTGATCTCCTTGTCAGTTATGTCATGTGGGTTAGAATTATATTCAGAATTACATAAATGAATATAACATACTAGAATTAGAAAGATTTTTATTTGTCCCTGTTTTTCTTTTTAACTCTATTATGTTCAAAACATCTTCAACATCATCATTTTTGTATGTTACCCTATAAAATATTACAAGGGAAATGTCCAGTTCTTTATCCTGTACACTTCTGCCTTATCCTTCACCAAGGAGTGAACTTCATATTGGAAGAAGTCTTCCCAATTTACCCATGTCCAAAGATACATGTAAATGAAGTTTTGTCCTTCACCACAATCCCTAATCGCCCTTCTGACAAACTTTAAGACCCATCAGCACCTAAGTGGCAAAGTGTCTTTGGCAAAGGCTTCCTTGTACTTCCTTTGAACTAGTTCTCATCCTTGCACATATTTCTGTTACAAGACCATTCACGCTACTTCCTGATACCTTTATGTTAGGCAAAAAAATAGCATGTAAATAATTCCAACATTTTCTCCTGGCTGCTAAAGAGATTACTGGCCCAGCTAGATCTGTTTCTTCCCTTACTCCTAAGATTTTCTCTGGCAGACTTAAAGCAGAATCAGGAGATAAGGATGTCTTGAAGCAAAATTTCATGGGGATTATGCAGTTGGGGGAGGGGGGAGAAAGAAATATTCCATGAGTTTGGAAGAAAGGCAGGAATAGCTGCAGTGAGAGTAAAATGGGTGAGAATGGGATTTTTAAAAACAAAGGTTGTACTTCATTTTTTAGAGTTTGAGATGCATAAGTTGAACTTCTTCAAAAACACTTTTTAGGTTGTTTGACTATGCTTCTGTAATTGCTCTGAGACTGGACCACAAGAGATCCTGGTTTCCATAGGGTTACATTTTGTTTATTGGTCTCTGTGATCTCTTCTCTAAGCTCCTTGCGGGGAGGGACTACGCCATTAATTTCTACATTCCCGGTTCTTAGCCCATAATACGTATTTAATAAATATTTGTTGAACTGAAAACTAGAAGTGTTTCATTTAACAAATGAGGAAGTCAGGAGGTCCCCCATATCTGTACAGCTGTGCCCTCTAGCAAGCTTGAAGTGCTTGAACATTTAATGTCATCAACACTTAATTAAAAATTTTCGGGGCTTCCCTGGTGGCGCAGTGGTTGGGAGTCCGCCTGCCGATGCAGGGGACGCGGGTTCGTGCCCCGGTCCGGGAGGATCCCACGTGCCGCGCGGAGCGGCTGGGCCCGTGAACCATGGCCGCTGGGCCTGCGCGTCCGGAGCCTGTGCTCCGCAACGGGAGAGGCCACAGCGGTGAGGGGCCCGCAATTTTCTTTAACTAATGCTAACTAATGTTGCTGCTAATTTTAGTGGAAAATAAATCAGGGGCTCTTCTAATATGATTCAACACTAGGCCACAATGAACAATTACCATTGGAGATTTAGGGAGACACATGTAGGACCTTCTGAGGCTAGGGCCAGGTAAGTAAAATTGTTAAACACATCTGCCCTATGGCGTCCTGCTCCCTCCATCTGAGAAGTAGTTCTGTTATATAAATGACCTTTCTAGTCAGTTCAGTACAGATCCTGTGCTCTAAAAAATTTAGGGTGCTTCTCCCCAGAAACAGAATTCAAAGATTTTTTAAAGTACTAAGGTGAAAAACCAAAGGAATAATAACAAAATTCTGATTTTTCCTGTGATGCATGTTTGAATTTTTAAAAACTATAAGGTATAAAAAACTTCCACAAACTTATTTTCTTATCTGTTTGAGGCAGCTCTGTTAGTGCCCTCTCCCTATTGAAACATGCGGTTTGTTTTTTTTTTAAGAACTAAAGTTGACAAAATTTTCATCATTAAATTAAATTTCTACCATCCTCTTATTGATGGTGAAAGTATGTAGTGATGAGAAACGTATGCATTTGAGTTTCAGGGACTTAAACACTCTTTTAGGCTAGGAATTTGAAATCTAGAGAGCCCAAGACAGGATTTTGTCAAATGACATCAAGTCTGTTTTCAGAGAAATAATCTAGACGTTTAGACACCTATTCTAGCATTCTTCCAACCACAGCCGATATTTCAATACAAGCCTATTTTTCCAGAGCAAAAGTGTAATAAAAGCTTTTCTATGCCTTCTTTGATGTTTTACCTTATACACAGTGAGTGGAGAAAATATTAATCATTCTAGTATTCTGAATCTCTACTATGCATTGAGATTTATATGATGGGTCATAAGAAATGCAAAAAAAGAAAAAAAAGAAAAACAAGGAAAGAAAGAAAAGAAAAGAAATAAAGCACTATTCCTGCCAACCCTGAATTTATTGCATTGTTGCTATTGATTATAGAAAAACTATTGTTTAGATCGCTAGTGGGAAGCAGCCGCATAGCACAGGGAGATCAGCTCGGTGCTTTGTGACCACCTAGAGGGGTGGGACGGGGAGGGTGGGAGGGAGGGAGATGCGAGAGGGAAGAGATATGGGGACATATGTATATGTATAACTTTGTATTCGCTTTGTTATAAAGCAGAAACTGACACACCATTGTAAAGCAATTATACTCTAATAAAGATGTTTTAAAAAAAACTATTGCTGTTTAGAGGCTAGAAATAATAATTATGCTAATGATCTTTAATTATAATAATCATAATGCAATCTCTCATTTGTTTCCAGTTAGTTTTCAGTGAGAGTGGTTTCACATGTAGGTATATTTTTGATGTACTCATCGGGGGAGGTGAGCTCCATATCTTCTTACTCTGTCATCTTGTACAGGAGCCCTGTTTTCACAATTGTTTGTTCCTTGGCTGCACTAGTGAGGCTTCTGCAAGAGTCCAGGATGGTTTTCTCTGCCTTTTGCAGCAGGGAGGGTGGTCAGTGGGCCTGGGTAACCACGCTTAGAGAAATGGGGGGGCATCACTTGACCTTGAATGTGCGTCTCAGACAGGTATAGCAATTTAGAGTTTACAAAAACATAATCTCAGTTATCCTCATAACCCTATGTAAATTACTATTTCTTTCATTTTAGTGGTGAGGAAACAGATTCAGATTGTCTCAGTGGCAGAATCTTTGAGTGACAAACAGAAACAGACTAATCATTTTATTTGTACAGCAACATCAACATGAGGGAAATTGTTTAAAAATGAGAATCCTTGTAGTAAATTAAACAAGGACAATCTTACAGTAACTTAACATTGAAAGATTGTAATGTACAAGAAGGTTGAATGTCAGCAAATATACAATATTAAAATGATAGAGTGGTCAACCAAAAGAGGAAAAATCTCTATTTTTTTTAACAATTTTATTGTAGTGATGGCATACCATAAATTGTGCCTATTTAAAGTGATGACAGATGTTAACTAGACTTATTATGGTGATCATTTCACAATGTATACAAATATGGAACCATTGTGTTGTACATATGAAATTAATATTCTGTTATATGTCAATTATACTTCAATTAAAAAATGTGTGTATGATTTGATAAGTTTTTTTTAAATTTTATTTATTCATTTATTTATTTATTTTTGGCTGCGTTGGGTCTTCGTTGCTGCTCGTGGGCATTCTCTAGTTGCGGAGAGCGAGGGCTACTCTTCGTTGTGGTGCACGGGATTCTTATTGTGGTGGCTACTCCTGTTGTGGAGCACAGGCTCTAGGCTCGCAGGCTTCAGTAGTTGTGGCACGTGGGCTCAGTAGTTGTGGCACACGGCCTTAGTTGCTCCGCGGCGTGTGGGATCTTCCCAGACCAGGGCTCGAACCCGTGTCCCCTGCATTGGCAGGCAGATTCTTAACCACTGCGCCACCAGGGAAGCCCACTGATTTGATAAGCTTTGACGTATATATGTGTGTGTGTGTGTGTGTGTGTGTGTGTGTGTGTGTGTGTATATATATACATGCCAATGAAACCATCACCACAATCAAAATAATAAACATACCCATCATCCCCAAAAGTTTCCTCCTGCCCCTTCCCTCCCCATCCCCCTTTTCCCAGGCAACAACTGATCTGTGTTCTGTCACTATAGATTAGTTTGCCTTTTCTATGATTTCATATAAACACAACCATACACTGTGTATTTTTCCCCCTCTGGCTCATTTTACTCATGATATTGAGAGTTATCCCTGTTACAGCATACATCAGTGGTTTATTCCTTTGAATTGCTGAGAAGTAATTTCATAGGATCGGTATAACACAGTTTATCCATTCACCAGTTGATGAAATTTTGCATTGTTTCCAGATTCACATATTACAAAAAAGCTGTTATGAATATTTTTGTCCAATTCCTTGTGTGGACATATGCTTTTATTTCTCTTGGGTAAATATCTAGGGATGGAATGGCTGGATTAACTTTTTAGACACTGCCAAACTGTTTCCCAAAGGGCTTGTACCATTTTACATTTCCACCAGCATTACATGAGGGTAATAATTCCTCTGTATTCTCACCAACACTTGGTATGGTCAGACTTTTTAATTTTAGCCATTATAATAGATATATAATAGTATCTCATTGTGATTTTAATTTGTGTTTCTCTGAGAACTAATGATATGAGAATCTTTTCTTCTACTTATTTGCCATCTGTATATCTTCTTGGGTAAAGTGTGTGTTTAAAACTTTTGTCTATTTTTATTGTTTTTTTGTTGTTTTCTTATTATTGATATATCACTTATTTATATATTCTGGATACAAGTTTTTTTTAATCAGATATATAATTTGAAAATATTTTCTCCCAGTCCCTGCTTGTTTTTTTTTTATTTTATTAACAATATCTCTCAAAGAGCAGAAGTTTTTTTTTTTTTTTTGTGGTATGCGGGCCTCCCGCCGCTGCGGTCTCTCCCGTTGCGGAGCACAGGCTCCGGACGCGCAGGCTCAGCGGCCATGGCTCACGGGCCCAGCCGCTCCGCGGCACATGGGATCCTCCCAGACCGGGGCGCGAACCCGGTTCCCCTGCATCGGCAGGCGGACGCGCAACCACTGCGCCACCAGGGAAGCCCAGAGCAGAAGTTTTAAATTATGATGTAGTCCAATTTATCAATTTTTTTTTCTTTATGGATTGTGCTTTTGGTGTCATAGCCAAGAAACATTTGCCTAATCCAAGGTCACAAAGGTTTTCCCCAATGTTCTTTTCTGGCTCTTTTATAGTTTTAGATTTTTCACTTATATCTATGATCCACTCTGAGTTAATTTTGGTATATTGTGCAGAAAGTCTCACTTTTATATCAGATAAATTTTCTGATTTAACTGTGGCATGGCCTGTGAAGAAGAGTAATGGGAATTGCTCTGTTGGAGTCATTTTCAATACAATTGGAAAAAAAATTAAGGGATTAACTAAGTAAACAGCCCTGCATGTGCAAAAGATGGTACCAACTGGGTGTGCTTTCTGTCATGCCATTTGCCTATTTTCTGATTCTTTGTCTGCTTTTCTGAGACAATTTTGATCATATCAAGGAAGCTAAAATCCCTTAAATTCACAAGTTGATGAATTTCACATAATTTAAGGTTACTGGATAATATTTTCATGCAATTTCCAACTGGTAGTCATTTTATCCCCTTGAAAATACGAGAAGCACAGGTTTCTCCCCAATCCACTAAAAGTTCATATATCTCCTTTGAGTAGCTTATTCCTTCTATTTGACACTCTAATTGATGTCTGGGGTGATATTTTAGAGTTTTCTTTGAATTCATTTACTCAATTTTTCAGCAAGAAGATTCTCCTGAGTACTAGCCTTTATGCTGGGTTTTAGCTGGAAGATAGTATCTTTTGAAAAAAAACGATAACTTACTGTCATATCCATTGTTCCCCATAGATTTCTTCTTTGTAGTTTAATCTTTATAATTAAACATTTAACTAGGTGAAAGATAGGCTACCAGAGTTCTTTTTAGAATAATGACTAATGTCGTCTTATTCAAAATTGGGGTCATGACCCCTAGGAAATCTTAGAGAGGTTTATGGGAAATATGGAAATTTCCAAAATTATCTCAGAATCCTGAGTTTTGTAGGGCATTTAGCTAGCTTGCATGTAACCACCAGGGTTGTGTGTACTTAAGAAAAAGATGGCCTCTTCCATCTCTAGAGTCTCTCCCTGCCTTTTGTCATTCTCTGCCTTGAACACACCTTAAGATGCAGATACAGGTCTTAGAATTGAGACATTCAGTCTTATCTTCACTAACATTTATACCTGCAAAATAGATTGTTTGATTTTTGTGTAAGAAAGATGCCATGAAATGAAACATGGATTAGAGGGAACTACAGAGGAGGAAAACTTTAAATTCTTATGTATAAAAATGATCTATGTACCTCCAGGATTAGCAAGCTAGCATCAAGCAATTATTTGCTCAGTCAAATTAATTTGCCAAATAAAACTTTATTTAATTTTGGTAGAGGTTTCGCTGATAAGCACAGTGGTCCCCTGTCCATTATATTCCTGCTCTTCCCTCACTCAAAGGAAAGTATAAAGGCAAAAAGTACATCTTAGCTGCTATTTCTTTACAACTTCTTCAGGGTGGCCAATAGATACTTTTGGCAAAGGCTGCCAGAAGCTACCCAGTATCTATCCTCCCTTTCTTTCGTAGTAACAGAAACTCAAGTTTTTCAGGAGGACAATGTATCCAGCCAGAAAATTACATTTTCCAACTTCTTTCTAGCTAAGGTACACCTATGTGGTTAACTTCTGGTCAATGAGGCATAAGCATAATTGTTTTGTAGGATTTCTGAGCGAGGAGCTTAGAAATTATTTGCCTCTCCTTTATTTTTTTGCGAGAGAGCAATAAACTAATTTGATAAATTGCTACTGTTTGGGGTTTTCTGTTATGTGCCCCTGAACCTAATGCTAACTGATACAATATGCACTAATGATTACAAACAAATTCTAAAGGTGGTTGTAAAGGAGCAAAATCAGTATCTCAGCATGTCCTGGGGTATCCCTGACCACCCTCCTCAATCTAAAGCTTTTGTCTAAACCTAATTTGAACCTTTCAGTCTTTTTCTAGAGTCAACCAGAAGGAAGTATTGTTCTAAGTAGTGTCGTATTACAGAAACAAAGTTTATCACATGTTTTCCTTTATAAAATTAGTGCATGCTCATTATAGAAAATGTAAGAAACTCAGAAATATAGTAAGAAATGGAAATGGAGAAAATAATCCATATTCTAACTAAAAATAACTACAGTTAATATTTTGATATACTTACCTATGGTTTTTTTCTCTGCTGAATTTCTATAACATGTAAGTATGTTGCATATATGATTTCATATTCTGCTTTTTTCCTCCTAAAGGATGCTAAAAACATTTTGATGGTCACATATTTTATTGAGTGGGTATAACATTTTCTACCTAATCATTCACACGCTGTTGGATATTTTGGGTTTTAACTGATGATATGATGCAGCAATAGGAAGGATTATGTGTATAACCCTATTGAAATTGTGCACCCACAGCTTGGTCCCAGACCTGTGTATATTTAGAAAGGACAATCCTAATGGGGAAAAAATAATTGGAAAGATGTTCCACTCTTGATCATGTCTCTTAAAGCCGTGCTTCTCAAGCTTACACACTCATAGGCTCATTAAGATGCTGGTTGCTCCTCCTACCCCCAAGATTCGGATTCAGTAGATGTGGGTTGGGACCTGAGAATTTGCACTTCTAACACATGCCCAGTTGATGACGATGCTTTTAGAGTCATGGTCTTGAAAGGCATTAGAAAGGATTGTTTCATATCCACCCTTATATTTTTATATCCCTCTTCTCCCCAATTCTCAATCCCTAAATTTGCCAGTCTTTCTTTGCTAGTATCTTCCCCAAAGCTTCTAGGTTCCCCAAACTCTCCTTTATCTGTAAGTCATATGGCTTTTACTCTCTGACAGTCTATCTCTTCTTCTCCACTTTCCTGCCAACTTCCAGTTCCTGGCTTCTCTTACTTGCTCAGATTTTGTATAACGTTAGCAGAGTCTGGCCAAGATAGACCCATCTCAGAGGTTGGGGCAGGGACTGAGCTGAAAATGATAAAAGTGTCTTTACACAGGGGGAAATCTAAGAACCCTCCAATATTAAGAAAATTAATTCCATCACGAGCAATAAAGATTATTTTATTAGAATAAATTCCCAGAAGCAGAATTCCTGGGTCAAGAGATGAGAGCTGCTTAAATCTTGATCTAGATCGAGAGGTCAAGGGTACAGACGCTAAAGTCTGACACACTTGAGTTTAAATCCCACTTCTGCTGGTTGTGTGATTTGGGGAAGATCAATTAACCCTACCAAGTCTCAGTTTCCTCATGTGTAAAGTATAAAAATTATAGCATTTACTAATAGGGTGGTTTTGAGGATTATATGTGACAATGAAAGTAATGCTTAGCAAATTCCCTGGAATTTAGTAAGAGCTCTATTGATGTTATTATTGCCCTTGCTGTTGTTATTATTGTTGCTAAATTACTTCTGGAGGGTTTTCCAGATCCATACTCCCATGAATAATGTAGCAGAGTAGTAACTTGGTAGTTATTAGGGTCTAACTACACCAAACAGTCTTCGTGGCTATGCTGGGGATGAAAAGAAGGAGTTCTTCCTAATTAATTAAGAAAGTCTGCTTACTCGAATTTGAAGGAAACAGTGGAACTAATGATTCACAATATAAGAAACTTACTGAAATTAATTCATGTTCATACAACATGAAGCTGAATTGGATGGATAATTTCCTACCCACTATAATACCTTTTAAATAATTTTTTACCATTCTTCTGGTCAGAAAGTTCCCCAGAGTTTTTAGCCATAGTTAAGACCCGAGTATAAATGGACCCTTTGTGGTTACAAGAATGTGAAGCATAGCATGGCATGCTTTCTGTTTTTCTCAGCCAAATATCTCTGATTTTTGATTCTATTATTCTTTCCTTATAGCTTTTGTTTTTCAACTCTTCACTCATTATTGTTGATTAAAATTATCAAACTGGGAGTTTTAATTTCAAATTTTCTGTTGCTCTTATGTGATGCTCAGGAAGTAAGTCAAATTCCTAGTGCCTCAGTTTACATTTGTCAAATACGCACATAATAGGAATACTTTACGGTTGTAATACACTTGAATCTTTCGATCCATAAAAATAAATTTGCAAAGTCTTGGTGCAATGCACCATAAACAGCAAAACATATTCAATCTTCTACTTATTATCGGTGAAATCAGAAAAGCTTCAAAATCACAGTCATTTGTTTCAGGAATGGCAAGTACGGCTTCTATTGTGTACATTAAAGTCTATTATTCAAGAGAAACATAAAGTAAATCTTGTGTGAGCTGAGTCGATTTTTGTCTTACCACGCAAAAAGGCAGCAGATAAAGAAGATGACCTTTGTTAAAAGGAAAAAAATCTTCAATACCTGGTGTTCACTGCCAGTGGGTGTTCTGGTGTTGGCTCTTAAAAGAAGCAGGAATCCTATTGTCATTTCTTCTAGCTTTAATGATAAAATTTACTTTCAAGTTTGTGTTTAGTCTCAGGCTATAAAAGTTCAGTACCTCCCCAGCACTTGATTCTGGGTCATTTCTTGGGGACCCTCACCATACTCTGACACAAAATAAGCAGCTCCAGATAAAAAAGCTCCAAGTTTCAGCACTGAGTGCTGAAACTGGTACAAGAGCAAGGCTCTTAATAGCAATCAAATTGATTTTGAACTTCAGGAGATTTGCCTTCTCCCTGACTCTCAAGGCTTGGCTCTGACTTAGATTAAATCTCTTTCTATTTAAATAGACAAGAGCTGTACTGGAGGAGAGGAGGAGAAAGAGAAATAAATTATAAATTATGAAAGCACAAATATGTATGCAAAAGCAATCAGGGGCTTTGACAGAAGAGTACAATTTATAACCCACCCCTAGATATTCAGTCTATATTATTGTTAAGAATTTTAGCCAGTGATTAGAGTTGGGTTGACCCAGCTTATTAGTAGTTGAAGGCAAATGAAGACCTTTAGTTTGAAAAAACACTCATGCCTCTAGATGACTATATTTCAAGAAGGAGAATGGTTGTGCAGTTTGCAAAATTTTGCCCACTAAGGACATAAATGTTCTGAGACCCTGAGAATATATAACTAAAACATCTTTCATAAAACTGTTAGGATATCAATCATGGCTTCTCATCAGGAAAACATTGTTGAACCCTATTTGGTATATACTGCATCCTCTCTCTTAGGCCCTTTTTTTCCTTTGGCAAATTGTGGGATTAACATAGTAACAGCTGACTCAACCATCCTGTGAGGTTCTAATGCGCATTGGTTCATTTATTCTTTCATTCATTCTTTTGTGATTTCATTACTACAACACTAAGGGCTGGAGGTACACGTATAAAACAAAATTCCTGTCCCCAAGGGGTTTCCAGCCTGTTGAATGCCAGGCCACGTCTTCTGACTCATTTACTTCAGTGGTCCCCGAAACGGTCAGCAATGCTTCTGACTCTCCAACCATGCATTTCCGGGATTAACACTGTCTGGTTCCTATTGCATAGGGACAGCTTTTGCCTAGGAGTTCACTCATCCCACTTTAAAGGCAGTCTAGCTGAGAGGAAAGAGGCCCTTCTCTATTCCTCCATCTCCACTCTTACCCCTAATGCTATTACCTTTGACAGGTAGCATTTGGATCCTTGGGCTGGTTGTCATAAGAATTTAGAAAACGAAGGATGGCCTCTCTTTAGGAAATGACTGGAAATCTCTGCTCTAGATACTACCTTGCCTTTTCCCTTCTCACTCATTTTTTTTTTTTTAACTTTGGCAAATGAGTAAGAGAGGTTACAACCATTAAATCTCAAACAATAGAGACAATTTAAAGTTATCAGGTGAAGACAAATAAAAGGAGCTCATTAAAATCCTAACAATCATAATTTGTATAAGAACTGAAAAACACTTTTTGAGTCAAGCAACAGAGTAATTTTTAAGTGTACAGGTAATGATAATTGGATATTAATGACATAATACAACATCTTGTCTGAAACTAGAAAATAACATTAAGCATTGTTTCCATTGTCATTTCAAGATTTGATGCTGGTAACAAAGTAAGACTTTAAATGCTTTAGGAGTTGTACGACGAAACCACAATTTGGAAATCTTTTTGGTATTTAGTTAAACATCAGTGTGAGCACAACTTTCCTAGCACAGGTTGGCACATACCAACTGGTAAAACATGACAGTGATAAGACTATTAATCAGATTTTAGATTTTGGCAACAGAATGTATTGCTTTAAATTTAAATAAGTACAGTGGCCCCCGCTTATCCACAGGGGATACGTTCCAATACCCCCAGTGGATGCCTGAAACAACCGATAGTACTGAACCCTACGTGTACTATATTTTTTTTTCCTGTGCATACATACCTATGATAAAGGTTAATTTATAAAATAGGCACAGGAAGAGATGAGCAACAATAATGAACAATAAAATTGAACAATTATAATAATATACTGTAATAAAAGTTACGTGGTCTTCTCTCTCAAAAATCTCATTGTACAAATTTAACGCTTTTTCCATCTTAACTAAGTGCTTGTCATGCACTGTACCTTAAAGTTTCCATTTTGAGGTTCAACAGCAAAACTAGCATGAATTTCCTTTTCTTTCTTCACATTTTTACAGAAAGAAGATTCATTCTTACCTCAGATCTTAGCAGCCTCAGCATACGATATTTTTTCTTTCCTTATTAAGTGAAAAACTTTCACCTTTTCACTTAAAGGAAGTATGTTAGGGAATTTCCTGGCTGTCCAGTGGTTAGGACTCCATGCTCTCACTGTGGAGGGCCCGGGTTCAATCCCTGGTTGGGGAACTAAGATCCCACAAGCCGTGCAGTGCGACCAAAAAAAAAAGTAGGTTATGGGTTCCTCTTTGTCATATTTGAAGTGCCAGCATGACAACTCTTGCACTTTGGGGCCTTTATTAAGTAAAATAAGGGTTACTTGATCACAATCACTGAGACACCACAATCTGACAACCAAGTTGGCTACCAAGTGACTATAGAGTGGGATATGCTGGGCAAAGGGGTGATTCACACCCCCGGCACAGAGCAGAATTTCATCACACTTTCCATTTAATATTTTCAAACTGCAGTTGAACATGGGTAACCGAAACCTCAGAAGGCAAAACTGCAGATAAGGGAGGACTACTGTAGTGAAAAATACCTGTGTATTGCAAAAAATTAAGTACGCAGAAGTCTTTGAACTAAAAATCAAAGGCCCCCATCACTCCTGTTCCTGATTATCTCATTCTTCCCCATCTCCATTTCTCATTTCCCTTCCCAAGAGGGAACTATTAACAGTGCGGGGTATATTCTTTTTTTTTTATTATTATTTTTTATTTTATTTATTTATTTATTTATTTTTTGCAGTACGCGGGCCTCTCACTGTTGTGGCCTCTCCCGTTGCGGAGCACAGGCTCCGGACGTGCAGGCTCAGCGGCCATGGCTCACGGGCCCAGCCGCTCCATGGCACGTAGGATCTTCCCGGACCAGGGCACGAACCCGTGTCCCCTGCATCGGCAGGCGGATTCTCAACCACTGCGCCACCAGGGAAGCCCGGTATATTCTTTTTATGGCCTTTACACATACATGTGTGTGGTATGAGTACATACATACATACAAGTAAAGATTGTTTTTCTCATAAATGAGATTTTATCATTCTACAATTTGATTTTCACTTACTAATGTGTCTAGGAGATAGCTAAATGTCAGAACATATACAATCTTCATTCGTACTAACCGATGCATTGTATTCCATACCATAGATATACCATAATCTACTTAATCATTCTTCTTAATATGAATACTTGTGTAGTTTGTTGTTTTCACTATTATAAGCTATGCCAAAATGAACACCTTTGCACGTTCATATCTGAGTACATATACATGTATTTTTGTAAGATAAATTTTAAAGTGGAATACTTGGATTAAAAAATACAACCAAAAATCTACACAAAATATTATGCCAGTTTACCTACAATGGCTGTATGTTTATATCCACTTCTATCTTTATCAATGCTAGATATAATAATTTTCTAAATTTTTGACACTGGAGATTTTATATACGTATAATTATTTCACTTGAATTTTCACAATTACTAATTAAGATTTACTTTTGTATTTTAGAAATGCGTGTTTTTGTCATTATACACATATATTCAATATATGTTGTGACTTGCTTACATATGTTCTTTTCTCATTTTTCTACTGGACTGTCCTTTTGTTATTGAGTGGGGATTTTTAACGCTTTGTGGATTATATAGGTCTATCATGTTTTCCTACTCTGTTGTCTATTTTCTTAAAGTATGGGGTTGGGGCATACAAAAGTTTAACATTTTTATGTAACCAAATCTGTGATTATTTTTATGGCCTCTGGATTTATGTCTTGCCTTAGAAAGCCTTTTTTACCATAAAATTATAAAAATTTTCTCCTGCACATACTTCTAATATTTTCATTGTTTAATATTTTACATTTTTTGCTTAATCCATTTGTAATTTATTTTCATGTATTTTGTTCTGTAGGAATCTTATATTAAATCTAAATTTAATTTTTATAAGAATTTCCAATTTCCAAACACTATTTATTATTGCATAATTTCTCCTGATTTTAGGAGAAAATATTTCTGTATGTCTATATATGACATTCCTAAATGTCTATATATGTGTATCTCTTTCTGACTTCTCTATTCCATCAAATAGATAAGTGTTTATCTCTTTGTCCAAGCTGCTACTTAAATTTCTATATTTTAAAGTTTAGAAGTGGGCAAATATGGATTTTTTCTCCTTCTCTTAAAAGTTTCTTGCTTATTCTTATACATTGTCTCTTTGTGAATTTTAGAATCAGTTTGTTAAGTACTGTAACCAATTCTGTTATAATTTCTGCATCCTTTATTAATCAATGTTTATAATGATCACAGAAATTTTTATCTTTTCTTATTCAACATGAAAAATGTCCTTGGAAAATCATTCATACCTTAAAAGAACTTAAAATGTAGTTAGATAAAATAATAATTTCTACAAACTCCTTATGAACAGCCTCCTAATAAGGTCAAGAAAAACATGTATTACTCACATTAAGATCACTTAAAAATACTAGGAACATTTTCAAAGGTAAGCAGAAGTGATTTTTGAAAGCAAAGTAAAACCGTCTTCAAATAGTTCCTCCACTTGGAGAATTTTATAAATCCTGAGAAATGACATCATCCGTATAGCTTCTCAAATATTATGCTGTGTCAGGTCAGTGGGAACATCTAAATGAATTAATCATTTAATAATAAATAAGTTGTGTGTTTGATCAATGATATTTTTCTTAAAGCTGTTGAATAGGAGACCATATACTCCCGCATGAAGCCATGAAACAACTATGGCCTTAATGTTTCAACAGTCTGACAAAGTTTGGCACATAAAAAGGTTCCTTATAAGTATACTGTCTTTTAAGAGGTAATGGAGAGGGAGAAAATTACAAGATGACTTCTTCCATCATATCATACATTTTAAATTGTACATCATGGATTCAGATCATAATTACATTTTTTCTGGTCCCCAAGTGCCCCTACATAGCCTAATATGTACATGCTGTATCATCCTAGCCAACTACATATATACATATATTTTTACAAATAGACAAAGATTTACAGATAGACAAACATATATACATATATCTACATACAAATATATATGCTTCACCACATGCACGTGCGTGCATTGGAAAGAGTAAAGCAAAAGGAACAAACAAGCAAAAATAAAATAAAAAGATGAAGATATGTATATTCAGAAAACACTGAGGAGGGAACCCTGGGTGCACAGTGAAAGAAAACATGGAAGAAAACAGACACACGAAAAAGGTAGGGAGTGGTGGCAAGAAAGCTGCATAGAAGTGGAATCATTTAATACAAAGTGCAGTTATATCAGCAAGTATTGCATCTGACCTAGATTGTTTGACCTTCTCACCTTCCAAAATTAAATGCAAATATAAGATTTTGTGAAAGGCCATGCATTTTTCTAAAATTGCATCTGGAATGAGCTTATTAAGGTTATAAAAACTTCCTCATTTGACTAAGAATGAATTCACATGTTTGCTCTAAATAGGTATAATTTACATACCAAATATGAAATGGAGTTGTCTTAGAACATTGTTCTATGTTTATGTACTAGCAGAAAAGCAAAGTATTTCTTGGGAAGGGAGCATAATACACAGCATCTAATTTCAGCGAGTCATTTCTAAATTTTCTTACTTCCAAATGATTTTTTTTTAATTAAGAAAAAAAGAAATGCTTTTATCAAGGTTGCCCACAGTGCAGAAAAGGGCACTTAGTTGGGAAATATTGATATTACTTGAATAATGGGCTTTTACACATTTAGCTCACTATTTATCTACATGATAGAACCTCATTTGGGATACCTGTGAGTAGAGTACTTTTCTGAGTTGATGCAGCCAGATCTATAGACGGTCCTTCTGGAGGATACTGCCTTTCTGGGATAACACACTGTGGGAAATGTGTCTCCCAATATATTCATCAAAGGTTAAGCATAACACAAATGAGACATCAAAATTGAGGGGCAGCCTTTGGCTAAACACCAACTTTTATCTTCTTAAAAATAATTCCTACTGTTTTATTTGCCTTAATTGCTATTTGTTTAACTACCAATGCTCAAAGGAATTAGGGAGAATCTTTAGAACCCAATTGTAAAAAGAAGCTTAAATGCAAACACTTATCGTGATATTCAAACCAAGTAGTATGAATAACTACAAGATTTTTCCCGGGTACTGTATAAAGTTTCTGTATGTATGTGTTCTATATAATGTTATTTCTCCTATTAAGCTGGTTGTAAAGTGATGCTATATCTAGAAAAATAAATGCCATCTTAAAATGAAAAAAAAAATCCTGTTGATACAGCAACTTGCATGAGAAGTTAACGAAGTGAAGAATGATCATCATGAGGCCATTCATGATTCTTTTTGGTTTTTTTCCCAGCAAAAGAAAAGAGGACAAGGGTAACTTGTGAAGGTGACAAATTGAGTGAATTTATCTCAGTACTTCAAGAATTAATTACTGGGACTTCCCTGGTGGTCCAGTGGCTAAGACCCCACGCTCCCAGTGCAGAAGGCCCGGGTTCAATCCCTCAGGGAACTAGATTCCACATGCTGCAACCAAGAGTTCGCATGCCGGGCTTCCTTGGTGGCGCAGTGTTGAGAATCCGCCTGCCGATGCAGGGGACGCGGGTTCGTGCCCCTGCCGCGGAGCGGCTGGGCCCGTGAGCCATGGCCGCTGAGCCTGCGCGTCCGGAGCCTGTGCTCCGCAACGGGAGAGGCCACGGCAGTGAGAGGCCCGCGTGCTGCACACACACACACACACAAAAAGAGTTCGCATGCGGCAACTAAAAGATCCCGCGAGCCGCAACTAAGACCCAGCGCAGCCAATAAATAAATAGATTGATTGATAAATAAATAAATATTAAAGAATTATTATGTAAACTACTTGTTGACTTCCCTCCCATCCCCACCCCTTGTTTAATATTTCTCAGAAATGTAGAGTCATCTAGGCATGCAATTTGCCAATGCAGAGGGCATACAGATTTACCCCAGTTCTCCTCATTCTCCATCTGGGGGCTACTAAGAATCTTCTCAGATCTTAAACAGGAAGGCACGTCCTTGTGCACAGGCCCTATCTAGACCGCAACGGGAGAGGCCACGGCAGTGAGAGGCCCGCGTACTGCACACACACACACACACAAAAAGAGTTCGCATGCGGCAACTAAAAGATCCCGCGAGCCGCAACTAAGACCCAGCGCAGCCAATAAATAAATAGATTGATTGATAAATAAATAAATATTAAAGAATTATTATGTAAACTACTTGTTGACTTCCCTCCCATCCCCACCCCTTGTTTAATATTTCTCAGAAATGTAGAGTCATCTAGGCATGCAATTTGCCAATGCAGAGGGCATACAGATTTACCCCAGTTCTCCTCATTCTCCATCTGGGGGCTACTAAGAATCTTCTCAGATCTTAAACAGGAAGGCACGTCCTTGTGCACAGGCCCTATCTAGATTTTTTTTTTTTTTTAACGTCTAACAGAAATACAGAAGTGTGGCTCTAGGGGACAGGAAGAGATCTCCTATTCCCACTGCCTCCTATTATATGAGGGAAGGGCTTGTTTCTGGGTAACATGAAGCATTGGTCATCATTTTTCTGCCAGAAGAGTACAGAGTAAATCGAGAACCCACAAATTCATTGCTTCCAGGACACCTCTGTCTCTGACAACCTCATTTCCCAGAATGCAATGCCACTCTGCCCTCTCTCCCTTTCCTGGGTTGAGCTGCAATGCTGGTCGTTGTAGACTTCAAGCAAATGTGGGAAGAGGACTGCTGACAGGACAGAGAGTCGCCTCTTCCTAAATCAGTTCCAGGACATAGCAGAGGGGTGGCTGCTTCATTTTCAAGCTCTGTTTTAGGGTGGGGTTGAGTGAGTAGAGGTCCGAGTGATGCCTCTTTCCACCTTCAGTTTTGGTTCAGCTGTTTCAGAGATCATCGTGATTAATGGCAATTTCATACAGAGCCTCGTTAGTCATTAGTCACTGGTTAATTCAACACATGTTAATTATTGACCTACTATGTTAGTCACCTAGCAGATGACTACTAGGTTAGTCATCTCTACCTGAAAATGAATATTCACGCTGTGTACTATAGCAGATACCCCGTACAACTAAAATCTATGAATGGATAACAGCTCTCCATGTGTTGCTCAAAATACAGGCTCCTGATATCCTACCGAGTTAAGACAAACTCTGTGGAATGATGTTCAAAGGCATACTTAGTCCCAAACTACTTTTACAAATTTTTGCCCACATTTTTCTCTCCTTTTTGTCCCTCTGGAAACCAAATTAGGCTTGACTTTCTGAGCAGGATTCTTCCCATCGTTCATTTGTTTGTTTTCCTCCTACCTATGCTCCCTTTGTTATTTCTGCATGTTGAAAATATGTATCATTTAAATTAATTCTCCATTCTTAAAGCCTTTTCTGATACCCCCAGATTAAATGGGAACTCTCTCCTTTATACTCTTAAATACTTTGTACCTATTCCTGTAAAATTAACATTTTGATTTATTCCTAGCATTTGTATACTTGTAGTGATATCCTAAGCTCTCTTAGAGTAGGAATTGTATTCTGCTTGCCTTTCCACTAACAGTAATTTATACAAAGTAAAACCTCAATATATATTAGAAGGGAAATGAACTAACTTTGACATATTTCTCTGATTTGGCTTCTCCTGGTATGTAACTTTTTTGAGTTCCATGTGTTATCTTGAGAAAAAGTATTTCCATTGTACAAATCTAAAAATAAATATAGAATTTGACATTTTCCCTCCTTTCTCTCTTCCAGTGATAATATGTATTTGATGATGTTAATTCTTGTGAGGGTAAGCCTTTGATGGCATCCTTGCAAGCCAGTTTCTGGAAAGATATTCCAAACATGCAATTGCCTTTCTTTACTATTGGAAGTAGACTTGAGACTCAGGAGAGTGTTATCTCTATTTTTTAGAAAATGAAATATTGAAATAAAATATTTTAGTTAGACTCGTCTAGTGCAAAACAATTCTTCTTTCCCTACACCCATCGTGTATAACATTTTTCTTATTTCTGATAAATTACGAAGTTTCTACTTTTGAATTTAAGAAATATGTCCTAATACACATTATCTTTTCCTCCTGGGGCAGCAGGTTGAATTTGTCTAAATGTTCTAATAAAGAGTTCTGTGTATTTGGCCTTATCGGTGGCATTAGTAGAAAAACTACTACTTACAGACACCGCTATTGTTGTCATCAAAAAAAAAAGGAAAGGAAAGAAAAAAACCTTTGTTTTGAAATTTGCTTGGACTGAGTGCATAGACTCCATTTCCTGAAGTGTAGAGTGATATAGGCCGCTACATAAATAATGAAAGTAACTGCAAAACCCATGTCCCGCTAATACTCCCTTGATATTAAACAAGGGCAGTTCTGTCTTTAAAATACTAAACCGTTTATTCTTATAACATTCAATCTCTTCAAGGAATTTCAAGTGCTTTTGAACTTATAGATTGTTTCGGATTATTCACAGTAAGTGACCTGTTTCTCCTGGAGTTTCTTTGAATTGAGAAGCCCCCCAGGGATGCCAGAAGAGAAGAGAAAGGAAACAAACCTGACTCACCATAGTCTAGTTAGTTTACAGTTGAAAGTGAGTAATGGAGCTGTGTGACCAGCAGCATGACCTTCAACTAGTAAGCGCTCCTCATGGACTTACAGTTAGGAGCCTTTTTAAAATTTTTTTTTATTTTTTTAAATTTTATTTATTTTTGGCTGCATTGGGTCTTTGTTGCTGCGCGCGGGCTTTCTCTAGTTGTGGTGAGCAGGGGCTACTCTTCGTTGCGGTGCGTGGGCTTCTCATTGAGGTGGAGCACGGGCTCCAGTTGTGCGGGCTTCAGTAGTTGCAGCATGCGGGCTCAGTAGTTGTGGCACACAGGCCTTAGAGCACGCAGGCTTCAGTAGTTGTGGCTCGTGGTCTCTAGAGCACAGGCTCAGTAGTTGTGGCGCACGGGCTCAGTGGCTCCGCAGCATGTGGGATCTTCCCAGACCGGGTATTGAACCCGTGTCTCCTGCATTGGCAGGCGGATTCCTAACTGCTGCGCCACCAGGGAAGTCCCACAGTTAGGAGCCTTTTAATTCAGGCTCTAGTCTTGTCCAATATTAGGTTTAATTAATCCCCCTGCCTTTTTGCAGCCTAGCTTGGAACAATAATACTAACAACTTCGGAGATGCTCTATCGATTTAATTAATCCATGATTTGCTAAATTTCAGCATTCAAATATATTACTGTTAACTGATGGATCTTGTTTTAAGGGTGGTGGGGATTACATACATATATATGTATCTATCACAAATCTCATACTATTGCCTGTATTATTTTATGAAATATTTACTCTGACATAGCTTTACTCTTTATTTCAAAAGACAAAGTCCTGAAGAGTTTAGAATAATGTCATTTCCCCCTTGCTCACAATAAAACTAATATGAAAGAAGAAATACAATCTTGCCTTAAATAATTATATTGGCTAAGGGCCAGTTAGAATAAGAATATTAAATCCGAATCCCTCAGATGGCAAGAATTTCCTCTTCACTCAGCTGCAGAGGCTGGCGCTCAGTTTCCACTGAAAAGTGGTAGTATCATCATGTCTTAGAAGTATCCACTAATTTTACACAGAATTACCTGTATAAAAGTAGTGCTGCTGGAGACAGAAAAACAATGTATGAATAGCGAAGCTTTAGGAATAGTTATTCTCCATTTTTTCCAGATTGAGTATGTTTATGATCTGTGTACCTCTAGGGAGATTAGTCTAGTAGTATTTGTTGAACACTTTCAAAGTGCTTGGAAATGACGGTCAAACAAGAACATGATCCCTGTGTTCAAGTGTCTCTATTAAAAAGAGACAAAGATCTTTTGAGCCTACCCCAGGTACATTGGCTTAATGTAATAGTGTTCCTTGAAAGACATATGTAAATTTATAGTTTTGCAAATCAAATCACGTTTTCTTATATATTGAAATGTAATCTTCACACCCGCTTTACAATAAGATTCTGTCTGTCTGTCCAAAGAGATTCCTTAAGATTTGAGATTTCAGTGATGAAAAATCATTTTAAGGGACACAGAACAACCACTTCCTCCCACTTCGGAGAGGTGTGGTGAGCTTGAAGAGATATCATGCAATTTTCCTAGTTTGCTTCAGAAAACAACCTCGAACTGAGTGAGCCACCCATCTCACGTATCTCAGAGCCAGCGTTTGTTTTGGTGACACTAGGTATGCAGCGCCTCCAGGGTGAGCTGTTGGTAAATGCCCCTGAAGATACTGCTGTATGTTGCCAAACCTCTAAGTCTCTATAAGGGGTGCTCCCACTCCTTCCAGTTTGGTCCCTCACCGAGGGACTATGGATGCTGAATTTGAAATCAAGGGGACAAAGCTGCATGGGATCCCCAAAGACTCTGCCTTCATAAATGAGACCTAAGTCAGAGCACCTCTGAGAGTATCTTCTGTTTGAGAGAACAACATTTTCCCTGAGTTGAAGAAGTAGGACACATTTAAAAATATTCCTTGAACTCCAGCCAAATTAACTAAAAAAACTCCATCCTATAAATTTTTAAAAACTGGGGTTTTACTCTACTTTCACTATTTTCACCTAACGGAATTGTCTATGGCCACTTCCCTGAGCTCTGTAAAAAGAAAGTAATAGTTAGAGAACAAACACTTAAATATAAAGAGGAGTTTGTAAAAGAGATGAACTTTTTTTTTTTTTTTTGTGGTACGCGGGCCTCTCCCTGCCGTGGCCTCTCCCGTTGCGGAGCACAGGCTCCGGACGCGCAGGCCCAGCGGCCACGGCTCACGGGCCCAGCCGCTCCACGGCACGTGGGATCCTCCCAGACCGGGGCGCGAACCCGGCTCCCCTGCATCGGCAGGCGGACGCGCAACCACTGCGCCACCAGGGAAGCCCAAGAGATAAACTTTTTGAAGGGGGTAATTTGATCACTTGAAGAAACCATCTAGAGCAGACTTCAGGAATCTAGAGATGAAGATCTGCAACCTGAAAGTGGTATAATCAGAGGGAGAGACTGTTCCAAGCAGTAAATGAAGCAGGAGATAGAACTGACAGAGTTAAGGGCTGTGATGAGAAGATTAAAGATTCCAAATGGACTCAAAACCACACACAAAAGTTAACTCAAAGTGGATCATAGACATACATGTAAAACCTAAAACTACAAACACAGGAGAAAGTTTCTGAGATCTTGAGTTAGCCAAAGATATCTTAGAGCCAAAAATTACAAACCATAAAAGAGAATTTGATAAATTGGACTTAATCAACTAAAATCTTTTGTTCTTTGAAAGAAGTTGTTAAGAAAATGAAAAGTCAAGCTGCAGACTGGGAGAGAAATTTTAAATCATATATCAGATGAAGAGCTTAAATCTAGAATACACAAAGAATTCTTAATCTTAATAAGAAGACGAACAACCCAATTTTTTAAAATGGGCAACAAAGTTGAATACATACTTCCTCCAAAGAAAGCATGCAGATGGAAAAGAATCACAAGAAAAGATGCTCAATATCATTACTCATTAGGGAAATAAAAGCCACAATAGGATACCACTACATACCAATTAAAATGGCTAAATTGATAACAGTTGACCATGCCAAGTGTTGATAAGCACGCAGAGCAACTGGAAATCTCGTACATAGTTGGTAGGAACGTAAAATGGTACAACCAATTTGAAACAGTGAGGCAGTTTTTAATAAAGGTAAGCATACACTTAATATACAATCCAGTAATCCCATACCTAAGTTTTTACTGAAGAGAATTGAAAGCATTTAACCACACAAAAACTCGTACATGAACGTGTATAGCAGTTTTATTTGTAATGACCAGAAACTGGAAACTATTGTATTCATCAACTGGTGAATAAACAAATTATGGTATATTTATAAAATAGGATATTACTCATTAACAAAAAGGAACAAACTACACAGATATACAACATAGGTGAAAAAAAACAGACATAAAACTACATGCCGTAAAGATACCATTCTATGAAATTGCAGAATGGGCAAAACTATAGTGAGAGAAAGAAAAGTGACTGCCAGGGGCCAGGCTAAAGAGAAGGGGACGTGAGGGGACTTTTTGGAGTAGTGAGAATGTTCTGTGTTTCAGTTATGGTGGTGTTTATACAACCGTATCTGTTGGGCAAAACTGACCAAGATATACACTTAAAATTCATGAACTTTACTGAATGAAAACTATACTTAAATAAATCTGATTTTTAAAACTGACTCAAAGTTACTGAACTTGAAAGCAAAACCGGTGAAGGAAGAAATTAAAGAGACCAGACATTGTCCTGCTTTAAGTTGAGGGAGGTAACCTGCTGGAGCAGAAACATCCTTTGGTCTCAATAACCAAACAGGTGATCTTGGGCAAATCACATAACTTCTCTGACCCTCAGTTTTCCCAGACAAATTGCAGAGATTGAACAAAATGGCCTTTCTTTACGGCTCTGAAATTGACAAAAGGCTTGGGTATGCTTATGTCAAGGAGAGCCAATTCTGAGGAGCATTTAATCAAGAATTTTGGTTCCTTTTTATCAGGCTGTGTTAATAAAATTGAAAAAAGGAAAACTCTGATTTATGTAGCTTGACAGTGTTTCAAACCAAATGGAAATGGAAAGGTTGAATAAGAAAATACCGGAAAGAAAGTGGCTCCCTAAATAAAGTTTTCATATAAAAAAATTCCTCTGATGTACCTCTAGTTGCACAGAATATTTGAACAGTGCTGAGGATTAGTCACTATCAACACAGATCAGTGGAGTTTAGGGTATCAAAAAACACATGGGGTTATTAAGCAGTAGACTTGAAAATATCCAATGGTGCTTGTCATTAAGAAAAAAAGAAACAATAGATGAAGTGTTAAAATGGTGGAAATGTAACAGGGAAACCTTGTATTTTAAGAGCCACAATACTGAAATAACTTCAGGAGATTGGCTTACACTCAAACAGGAACTTGACCAAATCAACATTTGGCTTGAGATAATGAAGTGATAAAAGGAGCGGTGGGGGCAGCACAACTGAGAGTGAGAAAGAGGCGGTGGAAGTTCTGTGTTAAGCTATGAGGCTGTTTCTGAAAAGTGTTTTGTTTTGTTGTGTTTTTTTTGCGGTACGCGGGCCTCTCACTGCTGTGGCCTCTCCCGTTGCGGAGCACAGACTCCGGACGTGCAGGCTCAGCGGCCATGGCTCATGGGCCCAGCCGCTCTGCGGCATGTGGGATCTTCTCGGACCGGGGCACGAACCTGCGTCCCCTGCATCGGCAGGCGGACTCTCAACCACTGCACCACCAGGGAAGCCCTGAAAAATGTTTTTAATTAAACCTCTCCACCCAGTGTTCATGAAACCTAAACACAATACTGAATTAGTGCCTTTGGGAACAGGTATAACATTAAAAAACAAAAACAAAAAAACCAAATTGGACCAGCAAAAGCACCTCCATCTTTTCAGACGAAAGTCTACACTGGTTTTGTTTTTGTTTTTATTTTTAATGGACGGTCCTATTTCAGGGAGTAACAAGGCAAGAAAACAAACCTATTGTGAAAGCAGATGAAGAAGGGACCAGATTGCACAAAAACACCTAAGAATGAATTTTGCTTTTCCCCAGTCCCTTTCTCCCCCAGTCTCTGACTCAGATTGGAGCTGAGTTCAGCTCCAGGACCTGGTAACTGGAACTTGACATTAGGAGCAAGGCCTGGTAGCTGGACCCAGGACCAAACCAGTGAGCAGCTAGCCAATGAAGAACCCAACCAAAGCTGATAAAGAGAAGATGAGTTAAACCAACTAGGCTTAGAGTTTAACACAGAATTAGTAAGTAAGTACAACCGCCTAGAAGTGAACTAATAAGGCTTTCAGAAGTTAAACTAATGTACCTAAAAATGTTCTTCCTCCTCTTTCTCTCTCTCTCTCTCTCTCTCCCCAGTCTCTGTTCCCACTCTGTCTTCCTGCAGTTATTTCTTTCCTTATCCAAATCTGAAACTGCATTGACAAAAATCAGAGTTGTCACAGGACTCTAAATGGCATGGGGTATTTTAGTTTTTACACTGGGGAGTCTTTGAGGTAATAAATAATAATAATGACTAACATTTATAGTATATTTTCTACTTGCCCAGCACTGTCTTAAGCACTTTACAAAACAAAGCAAAGCAAAAAACTTTATGAGATAGGTACCGTTATCATTCCCATTTTACAATGACGCAGTTTAAATGACTTGCCAAAGGTTGCAGAGCTTGAGAGGAGAGTGACAGAGCAAGAATGAAAACCCAAGAAATCTGGTTCCAACTATTATTAATAACCACAGGCCAATGCAGTAGCGTGGGAAGGACCCAGATCTAGAATGAAAATTGCCCTTAGGATGGAGCTGATCCCTGGAAGAACAGACCCCAATGCAGGTGCAGGAAGTTCAGTCCTGTGTGCAGAGCATGGTGTCCAGGGGGTGTGGCAATATTTAACAGGTGGGGGTACAGTCCCACAGTCAAACTCAAAAGAGGTTCAGCCTGGGGTTGGGGGGTTCCAAAAGGTCAAACAAGAGCGTTGAGAGATAAACAATTGTTAATATGGCCCCTGTTCTAGAACTAGAAATACTGGAAATGGCACCAAGATGGAATTCAAGCCAAGAAAACAAGACTGAGATCTAGTTACCCTTACTGATGGGACTGAAGCCATCACCATGTTTGCACCAAGGTTCAACCTCCCTTGGGCTGCTCTCAACCAATGACTTAGTGTGGCAGCGTGTCCTGGGAGATGTGGGACTCCTCTGATGGGCTGCTTGGGTTTGAAAAAGCCTTGCCAAACTTTCCTTAGGTGGCATAATAAGCTTCTACATAACACCTTCTTCTCTTCACTCACCATCAGTTGTCATCTGACAGCTCTCTCCCACTCCCTTTCCTCCTTATTTTTTTTCACAGATGTTTCCCCTAATAAAATCCTTGCACCTTTAATCCCATTTGGGCTTCTGATTCTTGTAAGACCCAGACTAACAAAAGCATCTTATGCTTGTATAGTGCTTTACAGTTTACAGAGCACTGTCACATATATTTGCTCATTTGATCTTCCCAGAGTTCTGTGAGGTAAGCGGGGTAGGTCCAGGTATACCCATTTTACAAGTTTGGAAATTGAAGCTCGGAGAGATCAAATGCTGTATCTATGGTGTGCAACCTCTAAGATGGCCCCTAACAATCCCTGCCTCCGGGTATTCACAGCCTTGTGTATTCCAGGAGGCAGGAAATCCATCCCCTTGAGTGTGGGCTAGACTTAGTGAATGACTTCTAATGAATAGAATATGACAAACTAATGGATTTTCACTTAGGAGATAAGATTATAGAAGTCTGCAGCTTCCATCTTTGTGCTCTCTCTTGCTTTCTATTGAATCATTTGCCCTGAGGGAAAAGAGCTGCTATGTTGTAAGGCAGCCCCATGGAGAAATTCATATGGTGAAGGACCAAGGACTGCCAACAACCATGTGAGTGCATTTGGCAATGGATCTTCCCCTCAACCCCCAGTCAGGACTGCAGATGAGACCACAGCTCTGGCTGATAGCTTGACTGCAACCTTATAAGAGACCCTGAGCCAGAGACACCCAGCTAAGCCACAGCTGGATTCTTGGTCTACAGAAACTGTGAAATATTAAATGTTTATTATTTTAAACTGCTAAGTTTAGGGAGAATTTTTACGTAGCAATAGAAAACGAACATAGTGTCCAACGTTCAGAGTAAGTAAGTAGCCAAATTCAGAATTGAAACTTATCCCAAAACTTTGTCTAGCTGCATTTTATTCTTATCTCTACCCCAATTTTCAGTACAACCTGTCTCCTTTCTTTTTGTAAACAAAGTTGAGTCACTAGTTCTTTTATTTTTGAGGGTATGGTCTAAGAAACATTTTTGCTGTGGTAACAAAACATCCCTAAATCTCAGTGGCCTTGAACACTGAACATTTATATTTGGTTCACGAGTCTGTCAGTTGGTTGTAGCTCGGCTGGATGCTTCTCAGGTCTGTTCAGTTCTGCTCTATATATCTTCACATCCCAGCCTAAAGGACCAAGGCTAAAGAAGCTGTCCTTAGCTGGAAACGCTGTTCTCATGGCAGAGGCAGAAAGACAAGAAGTCAAACTGAATCATTTAAATACATTTATAGTTTCTGCTCGGAAGTGGTATACATTGTGTTTATTCACATTCCACTAGCCAAGGCAATCACTTAGCCAGCCCAACAATGTGATAGGATAGAATATGCTGCCTGAAGAGGCATGGCGTTGGAGGACAGAGAGAATGAAAACTGCCCACCAAACTGAGAAGGTGTCTTGACACTGAAAAAAGAGGCAGACAGCTCCATACAATCAATGGATCAGTGTATTATACAGTGAGTTACTACAGGGTGGTATCAGGATCAGGCAGACAATGCTTCCAGAAGAATTCACAGCTACACTCTGTACCGTTGACAGGCCATTGGGACAATTTTATAGTTAACCTAGAGAATGGGGGTAGGTGCTTGGAAACAGGACATACATTCCTTAGTCAAGACTTGTGAAAGGATAACTAGTCTCGTGGCCACTGGGAATTAGTCAATGAAGGGTTTCATCATTGTCTGGGGAGTAGCAGAACATAGAGGCTACCTGGTCCTAATGATTATCAAACAATATCTATTAACTACAAAGCCCTTGATGACAGAGAAGTGATTTACCACACAGTAGAGTCCTGGGTAGGGTCAGCGGACGGACAGGAGAAAGTGTAAGAGCCCAAAATGGATTCAGTTATGCTAACAGCCATACACATGGGAAGTTACATGGCAAAGGGTGTGGATTTATAATGCATAGGAGCTGCAGTTAGGAAGAATAATATAATCTACCACATATGATTATGAATGGTTATGAATTTAGACCATATCAATGGTTGAAAAATTAATGCTTAGAAATTTTTAAAAATTAAAGTATTAATTGTAACAAATCGTCCCCTTAAAGTACATCATAAAAACACCAACACTCATGGAAACCGTTAAGCAGAAGGGTAGAAAATGCTAGACTATCATTTGGAAAAGTAATTGTCAGAGCAGCCACATCCAAAATGAGTGACCATGGTTTAGTCGTTATATCTTTCCAGTCAGTCATAAATTTTAGAGATGAGAATTGTTCCTTTCAATACCATGCTCACTTAAGGTGTATTTTTCTACTTTGTTTTTTAAGTGGACATGAAAGCCCATAGGAAAACATGTGAGATCCCTTGCTTAATCCATGAAATGGTTAACACATCCTATCAACCCTGAGTTGGCCAGGAACATTATTAGAATTTCTAAAAAGTTGTTAGCACTATGCCTTGGAGAAAAAAAAAAATAGAAAAGAGAAGATGCAAATTTTTTTTTTTTTAACAACCAAACGTTCCGGTAATGATTTTCCACTCTTTGCCTATCTTGATGCTTTAAATAGATTCTAGGTTAAAAATATCTGCTATAATAAAGAAATAGGCAGCCAGCAAATTAGGAAGTAGGCAAAGCTAATTAAAATAATTCTAAAGACTATTGAAGGTACAGTCCTACTAGATTTTTTAAAGAAATGTCAATGTTTCAACCTTTTCTAGACAGTATTTTCACAGTTGATTTTTAGATTAACTTCAATAGCATCATCCCACTTTTATACAAAAATATCACAGCAATGATATATGTTGATATCTGGCAGTCCAGCTTATGCTCTGGCTGGATGCTAAACACATCCCCTGTGTTTTCCGATGGACCTATAACAAAAGTGCCCTAAGTACAGTAGCCACAGAGGAGAGAACTGAGGGGTTGAGGAACCAATGGTACATATGGATACGCAACACAAAATCAGTCTGCTTCAAAGGGACAGCACCAGGAGAGAAGGCGTACATAGAGTGAGCTCTCTCTCCTTTCGCGTTAGCCTAACTAAAGCCAAGAGAGACCAATGCTTTCAGATTTGTATAAGCTTAATTTCCAACTTCAAGCAAAGGTTGGACCATCACTTTTTTTTAATGGTAAGAGTAATAGGGAATTCAGTTCTATTAGCTATTTCTAGCCTCCAGTTCTTCCAGAGCTAGTTCATCTGGGTGGAAAAATACTTAGGTGTAATCTGCATGTTTATGACCAAGGTTATATAACTGCAACGCTGTTTTTGAGTCTTTATACCAAAGTCCTAAAACAATACAATGAGAATATTATTCTCTGAAAGTTTGTTAATGTAGGTTGGTCCCTCTTTCTATCTCTTCTCTAGGTCCTTCCCCGAGTCACTGGGTCTCTAACTTTCCTTATATTTTAATTTTCCCCTACTTATTTTTAGTTTCCCAATATATGTATTTTTTTATGTTTCTCAAATTAACTAGGCATAAAACTGCAAGGCTTCTCAGGCTCTTTTTTTTTTTTTTTTATAAATTTGTAATGCAGATACCTAAATTTTCTCTTTAAACATAATTTTTTTGCCCTAACTTATTATGCACCCTATTTTTTTCGTTGTTGTAAGGGGCTTGATCAGCAGATTTCAACTTAAAAAAAGGACCCTTTACTGTTTCCATAACACAACAGGATTGAACACTGGGATGTTGACTCTGATGGTCTTCAACTGATGTCATTATGAGCAGCATTTAAACACTGAACTTTTTTTTTTTTTTTTTTTTTTTTTTTTTGCGGTACGCGGGACTCTCATTGTCGCGGCCTCTCCCCTTGCGGAGCACAGGCTCCGGACGCGCAGGCTCAGCGGCCATGGCTCACGGGCCCAGCTGCTCTGCGGCACGTGGGATCTTCCCGTACCGGGGCACGAACCCATGTCCCCTGCATCGGCAGGCGGATTCTCAACCACTGAGCCACCAGGGAAACCCTAAACACTGAACTTTTTAATAGGTGAGTCCCATGTTAACTCAGATTAAATATGTTCTATTAAGTATTTGATTCCATAAAGAGCTACATAGCTTGTTAATGCTTTGAAAGAATTAACACTATCTTTAAATGGGTAAGTCCATACAGTGGTTTTGGAGTCTCTCTCTCTCTATATATATTTTTTGGAGTACACAAACTCTGGGTCTTAGTTTTCTTGTAAACCAAGATGACTGACAAACTTCAAGTTCTGTTAATTTATTTTATTTCTATATTTTCTGAAATTCATTGTATCGTATTTAGCAAGTCACATTAAATTCAGTTACTCCTTCTCTGAGATTGGTCATAGGGAGAATTATAATAAGGCCTCGGATCTTAAAAATATGCATAAATTAAGTAAAACTGTACACATTATTAAAAGTTAGCCAAAATGTACTGAGAAATTGTATTCTAATATGTATGGTTATGACTTCATTAGGTAATATTTTGTTATGTTTGAAAACACAAAAATGACAATTTACCCACTTCTATGAAACACATTTAAAATATAAATATAAAACAGTGCTATACATGATTTTGTGAGTTATAAGCCTCACGTGTTAGTTTACTGTTCACATTTTTGTTCTCATTCTTTCAGAGTAGAAAATCTAAACTTCTACTACATGTTTGGATACTAGTATTACATGCATAGATTATTTTAAATATATGAACTTATTACTTAACCAAGAATATGAGTAATAAGAACCAGACAGTCACCCAGGGAATGCCATTACTATCTGATATAACTCACAGCAAAGTTTCATTCTAATTCTTCAGTGAGTCAGAACACTTGGTTCAAGCTCTTTCTGTCCTCCCTCTCCACAGTGCTTCCTATTCTTGGTCACATGCACAGCCATAAGAAGAAGCACCAAAAACTCTGAGGAAAGCCATTGTTGAAAGGAGCTGGAAACTGAGCCTTTCTCCTAAGACTTCCAGCCACGAATTCAAAATTAGAGGGATTCAGAAATATTGAAATCCCTGGCTAGTCATTAGAACTGTGTTTCCAAATATTTATTATGTGTCTATCCATCACTGACTGTAAGAAATATTACTCAAATGTTTATATGAAAGTAATAAAAATCAGTGACCATAAATATTATAATGTATTTTTGTGTACAGTGCTACTAGCAGCACTTGAAATTTAGTTCCGTTTTTAGTCTAGGCTCTCTCCTCAATGACTAACTCAAGCAACTGAAGCCCAAATTAACTCATCATATTCATGGTTCCTGGCTGTGCCGCTTGGCAGCTCTGACAGAGGAGCCTCCTGGCATACAGTATAGACAGGACAAAACCGACATTCATTTTCAACCTGACACTCAGGTTGCCTATTGTAAGAAGAGCTATTGAGAGTAGAGCCATATTTAGGCCTAGGTAGTGATACTGAATGGATGCTACCCGTTATACAGAATTTTCTTTACATGTAATATAATTTCATTTCACCAACAGTTGCTAAAAAGTGGATGACAACCAAAATGAGAAGCACTGTCCAAAGGAGCCAATTTTACGTGTGAATGACTGTTTTTATCGTGTGATTTAAAGTTGTAAGTGGAGGCCCTTGCTCCCAAAATTCAGTCTCCTCTGCTGTCTGAAATCTATCTGCAATAATTCGACATCATCACCCTGATACCGAAACCAGACAAAGATACCACACAAAAAGAAAGTTACAGGCCGATATCACAGATGAACACAGACACAGAAATCCTCCACAAAATACTAGCAATCCGAATCCAACAGCACATTAAGAGGGTCATACACCATGATCAAGTGGGATTTATCCCAGGGGTGCAAGGATTTTTCAATATCCACAAATCAATCAGTGTGATACACCACATCAACAAACTGAAGAATAAAAAACCTTATGATCATCTCAATAGACGCAGAAAAAGCAAGAATTCCTTCCATTGGACAACATCAGTACTTCTCTGGATGGCTACATTTCATTGGAAATAATTTGGGGAGGGATGCCCAAATTAAATACCCCAAATTTTAGAGTGAATAAATTTGTCGGGCATTTTATTCATTCATTAATTTTTCATTCGCTCATTCATCTCACTGATTCCTACAACTGATAGAGCACCTTCTATGGGCCAAGTGCTCTTCTAGGTGATGGAAATCTTGAGGGGAGCCCTTGAGAGGAGCACATCTCCATTTGGCAGCAGAACACTGAGCTGGTGAAGTTACCCAAAGTGGGGAAAGAGGCATGGAACAGGGAAAACACATTCACCAAATCTACTCTACTACTTCACAGTTTTGCCTAAAGCTGGCACTGGCAGTGCCCACAGGTGTCCAACTTCAACCACAACTGGTGAAGCATGCAAAAAGCTGCCTTGAAAAAGGGAAGTTGACTTCGGAAGTGCAGGATTCCCTAGAGTCCAAGATTTCATTGGTTGAGAACAAGTTTTCCTTAGCATTTAAAAAATGTTATACTGTAAATCCTTCAGTGGCAGAATCCAATTAGTCTCCCAAAGAAGCTGCTCAACATATTAAGACGCATATGTTCAGCAAATCTAAAATGGAAAATTTCATCTTCCTGATCAAGCCAGCTCCCCTATTTTTGTAAATAGGACCAGACACAAGACTTGAAACCACAAAATCACCTTGGACTACACATTCCAATCCTCTTTCCCACCTCCCATGTTCCATTTTGGCCATGTTCTTTTCGTTCTTCTTCTACAATCCCTTCCTTCCCTCCTATGTTCTGCCTCAATCTGAGCTAATGTCTCAACAACTTAAGTCATCTCCCTGCCTTCAGCATTTCTATCTCTTCTATCCATCCTGAAAACTGCCACTATAAAATCATTTTGATCATATTGTTCGTCCTTTTGCTGCAAGGTAAACACTCCTAAAATTTAGCTTCAGGCCCTTGTTGTACCTCAAATTGTGCTACAGCCGACCCTTAACCTTGCTGAGCTTCAGATAAAATCTGAACCCCTTAGCTTGGTATTAAATTTATCTACCCCCTATCCTTACCATCTTAATGTATAACCACTATTTTAAGGCTTCTATTTCAGTCCAGATGGTTTACTCACCCCTCCTTAACCACTCTTCATTTTTCCAGTTTCATATATTTACTCGTAATTGTTCCACACACACGTGCACACACGCGCGTGCGCACACACACACACAGCTACAGATTTAAGCTTTGTGCAGCACTCGACAATTCTTGGAATGTCTCTGAGTCTGATTGTCAACTGTAAATGAAATTTTTAATATCTAATCTCAAACCTGTAGGCTCTTTCTGAGGACCAAAGAAACTAATATTTTACTGACTCCTTGTTATATGCCAAACACTTCGCTAGTTTCAATAAGGTATCGTGTTGCCTTGTTAAAATCTTCCAGGGCTTCCCTGGTGGCGCAGTGGTTGAGAGTCCGCCTGCCGATGCAGGGGACACGGGTTCGTGCCCCGGTCCGGGAAGATCCCACATCCCGCGGAGTGGCTGAGTCCGTGAACCATGGCCACTGAGCCTGCGCGTCCGGAGCCTGTGCTCGCAATGGGAGAGGCCCCAACAGTGAGAGGCCCGCATACCTCTAAATAAATAAAAAAAAATAAAATAAAATCTTCCAGTGGTTCTGTGATAGAGGTAGATCTTACTTTCATTTTACAGATAAGGAAACTTAGGCAATAGTTTGTATGCAAATACTTTGAAAACTGAGAAACAGCTAGAAAAATGTGTATTTTTGTCTGTTTGTGACCTCCTATTAAATCTTCTATTTTATGCAATCTTAACTTTTTCTCCAACTACATTTTAAAGTATAAATGATTTTATGTATTTCTTTAGAGTATATCCTCTCATGATAGTTACTAGAGTTAATAATTGCTTTGTAAATATTTTCAGGTTTATTTTATTTTTTTATTTTTTATTTTTTTTGCGGTACGCGGGCCTCTCACTGTTGTGGCCTCTCCCGTTGCGGAGCACAGGCTCAGTGGCCATGGTTCACGGGCCCAGCCGCTCCTCGGCATGTGGGATCTTCCCGGACCGGGGCACGAACCCGTGTCCCCTGCATCGGCAGGCAGACTCCCAACCACTGCGCCACCAGGGAAGCCCTTCAGGTTTATTTTGATATACAGCTTATGTGATAGTTGATTGATGATTTTTACTTTTCCATCAGAGGAGCTTAAAATTTTCTTTCCTCCATTTTTGCCTATTAGGTGGCAGCCACATACCTGACATTAAAGAGGCTATGGAGGGGTTACCAAGGAAAAGAGATAAGCCTCACTTATGTGGGCTGCCTCAGGGTGTTATACATAGGTATAATTAAGATTTGTCCTATTTGCAAATATTTCAAAATATATTTAAATGAGCCAATCAAATCTGACCTAATGAAGGGGAAAATATTAAGAGTAATTGAACACTATCTGCAGCATATTTTAAAAAGATCTATTAGCCATGAGGCAACTGAGGATAACTTTACTTCCCTAGTGCTAAATACAATAGACAAGATAATGATAGAGGCTCATCACACTCTACCTTTGAAACTTGCCTTTGATGATTTATATAGAGGAAGTAAAACTAGTTAATGCTTGAACAGGGATGTTTATTCTATTTATCTGAAACTAAAGCCAACTATCATAGTAAGTTGAATGACCTCAAATCTCCATATTTGAGCAGAACTTAATGGACCATTTGCTGATAGATGAATTCAAGAAAATAAACCAGCTCCCAAATATGTGTGTGTTTATGTGTGTGGGTACACTATATATACTGTATACTTGGCCACTCAACTCTAAAAACAAATGTGTTTCTTTTGTAGAAAAATTAAAATGATAGTTTCTAAACAACTTTCTATATAAATAAAGATGCTAGACTCAAAAGGTGGATGATTCAACTTAATTTTTTAAATTGTACTTTAGGTATACCTAATGATTAAAACTTTTTGGTTAAAAAAGGTGAGTTTGGGGCTTCCCTGGTGGCACAGTGGTTGAGAGTCCGCCTGCCGATGCAGGGGACACGGGTTCGTGCCCCGGTCCGGGAAGATCCCACATGCCGCGGAGCAGCTGGGCCTGTGAGCCATGGCCGCTGAGCCTGCGCGTCTGGAGCCTGTGCTCTGCAACGGGAGAGGCCACAACAGTGAGAGGCCCGCGTACCGCAAAAAAAAAAAAAAAAAAAAAAAGGTGAGTTTAGGGGCTTCCCTGGTGGCTCAGTGGTTAAGAATCTGCCTGCAAATGCAGGGAACACGGGTTCGAGCCCTGGTCCGGGAAGATCCCACATGCTGCAGAGCAACTAAGCCCATGTGCCACAACTGCTGAGCCTGTGCTCTAGAGCCTGCGAACCACAACTACTGAGCCTGCATGCCACAACTACTGAAGCCTGCGTGCCTAGAGCCTGTGCTCCGCAACAAGAGAGGCCACTGCAGTGAGAAGCCCGCGCACCGCAATGAGGAGTGGCCCCCACTCGCCGCAAATAAAGAGAGCCTGCACGCAGCAATGAAGACCCAACGCAGTCTAAAATAAATAAAAAATTTTTTAAAAAAATTAAAAACAAAAAGTTGAGTTTGATTTCTACTACTTTTTTTCCTGTTCTCCAATTAGAAAGAGCATGTTTTCATGGTACTTTGCTCAGTAGCAGTAAACATCTAAGGATGGCTCCCTCTAAGTCCATTTTTTCAACATGAAACAGGATGCCTGGCATGAACTACATTTCCTTTATTGCACTCTGTTAAATTCCAAATACTGTTATACATCTTAATATAAGAAATATGTGTGACATAGCACATTTTCCAAGACAATATGCTTGAAATGAAGGATGAACTAGGGAAATTAATCCATCAGTCTATTAGATGATGACGGTTTAAGGAAATGCAGTCTTATCTTTTTCACGCATCAAGGCCATCAGTTTTGCCTTTATCCACTAGAGGGGGTAATGTTCCTCCATCCTAAAAGGACATGGAATTATCCCAATGAGATTTAAATGCACATAGTGACCTTATCTCTTTTGAAACCAGGTTAATTAAATAATATAATACAATGGATGCCAAAAATACCAATGAAAGTTGCTTCAAAAACATTTGTGACACCAAGACCAGAAATAGTTATTGTTTTCGTCCACCCTAAAACTTTGCAAAATCCGTGGTTGTAAAAAGGATGGGTAAATGTGTTTTAGCTAAGAGAGGAAAATTTTACATAAAGTAATGTTTTCTATGACCATTCCAAAAAGTACTGTCTTCTTTTTCATGTGATTAATTGCACCTTACTAGAGTTGGTAACTGGATTGTTGTCTGTTTGGTTCAGCAAGGAGGCAAATCACCTCTTTACATTTAAGGATGCATTTAAGAAATAATTAAAGAATTAAAGAGATTTCTAGACGTTTGTAATAAACATCATAAATACATGAATTTGACATATTATAACATGGTTGAATAGTGATACAGGGTTCAGAATACTTAAAGATCAATACATATGTACAGAACTGGTTTTTCACATATAACTATATAATTGTCACTGTTTATCACGGTAAAATTTTCTTTTAATAAATTCCAAGTCAATAAGACAAGAATGTTTTTTTCTTTAAACCTACTGAAAAATAGTTTGAATTGGCAGAATAGCCAATCATGTTTGGTTGTTAAAAGATAATCAAAGTAATTGGTTAGAAATAACCAGTTGCCACACTGATGAGATGTCATAATTATAATTAACTGTGCTATTAGGTCAGTTGTTTAGTTATTTCTGTGAATAAGAAAAAGCCTAATCAAAATGCAGAATAATTAGTTCAGTTGAAGAGATATAATTTGTGAAAAGCAAGTATATTACATCAACCTTATTTTTCATAATCCTAATCATTTTCTAAAATAAAAAATACTTCTAGTTCCTGGAGATTATTTCCCTTGAATAATAGCTACAGCAGTGGTTTCAAATGGTGGGTGAATACCATACTTATCATACAACTTTTAAAAATATTCATGCCAAGAGCCCCCCTAAAGGAATGCTGATTCAGTGGATCTGGGATGGGATCTCAGCATAAGGACTTGGGAAAAAAAATCTCCGTATTCTAATCTGCAGCCCTGGCTGGGTGTCAGTGCACTGCCCAATTGTACCTGACTAGGTTTTTCTCCTTGTTGTTTGACCCCGAGAAGGTATATATTAGAAAGTCTTTTGAGGCAAAAGAAGAAAATTACTGTGAATTATTATGACTTTTTACAGGAAAATCTCCTATTGTATGAATGAGACTAAAGGCCTCAAAATACCTATGTGTGATAGTGAATTCCACATTACAGTGCAAATAAACATGCTTTTGAAGTTCTGTATTGTTTCTTAGTAATTTGTGCTGCCTGGAGATTTTCCAAATGCAGCTAACAAAGGCTTGTAGAAAAGACTTACAGCATTATGGAAAAATTTTTGCTATAGACAAGAACAAATATTTACAAACAATAATTCCAAATAGACCCAAAACCCTATAAATAACTATTGTGTTCTTGTAAATATATTACCATAAAAATACAGTTATTTTAAAAGTAAGCAATAGCTTTATCTACAATACACATTAAAACAAATTACAGTGAGGTCACATCTCAAATGGAGATTTTATAATAAATGAGAAGTTAAATTATATGCATCTAAAACAAATTCGGCCTGTTTTCACAATGAAATATGTGCCACCTATAATTTATTTTACTATAAATAAGATTTCCTATGTATGTTATAGATACTTATTATTAATTTACAGTGCATGATTTACTTTAATCAATATAAGAACAAATTTACTGTAAAATAGAGAAAGATTCTATTTATTTGCTCCTAGAAAGTCTTTTTTTACACTTACTAAAAAGGCACTGTGGCTACAAAGAGCAACAGGGCCAGTGGAAGGAATTAATATGTATCCAATTGCAATGCAATAGCATATTCTGCATGTATTAAAGATGTTGGGAGCTATGGGTTCCCAGAAGAAAAAGTGTCCAACTCTGCCTCTAAGAAGTCCAGATGCGGTGAAGGTGGCAGTTGTGGAAAATCACTGAAGCGTCAGAAATAGTTTCAGGATTCATTCATTCAATTCATCAAAGTATATAGAGAACTTACTCGGCACATGTGCAGCATTTTTTTTTTCAAAAAGCAGATAATGCTTAAGAGAGATGTTGAAAACTAGCCAGAAGAACAATGCAGAGAATGATGAATGACAGTGGGGATGGAAAGTGCTATAGCGGGTTTAAAGAAGGAAAGAGCTTAAGAGGTATGTGGCACTAACCAGGACTTGAAGTCTAGGTGAGATTGTTTCTGGAGAAAGGAATAGCATCGGAAGGCACAGGCAGGAAAACATGGCGACAAAATATTATATACTAACGCTCTAGAAAAATGGTATAGATGATCTTATTTGCAAAGTGGAAATAGAGACACAGAGGTAGAGACAAATGTATGGATACCAAGGGGGAAGGGGTGGTGGTGGGAGGAATTGGGAGACTGGAATTGACACATATACACTATAGATACTATGTTTAAAGTAGACAACTAATGAGAACCTGCTGTATAGCACAGGGAACTCTACTTAATGCACTGTGGTGACCTGAATGGGAGGGAAACCCAAAAAAGAGGGGATATATGTATATGTATAGCAGATTCATTTTGCTGTACAGTAGAAACTAACACAATATTGTAAAGCAACTATACTCCAATAAAAATTAATTTTAAAAAAATGTGGCGACAATCTGGGGATGCTTTGTTTCTCTAGTTTGCTTGGAGAGTGTATTTTGTCCCTTAAACCCAGATCACATCCTTCTTCACTCCAGGAATAATTTCTGAGCTGTTCCATTCAGATCAACTCCTGAGTTTCTACTAGATTTATCACTGGAACCACTTAAACAATTAATTATGTGCTATTTTGCATTGTTTTCTAATTGTTTATTATATTTTTAAACTTCTTAGCTCTCTACATTGTGAATTCTTTGAGGGCAGGGATTGCTTTTGTACACTTGTGATATCTTTCACTTTGTTTACTATCCTATTTAGACACAGAGTTCAAATTCAGCAAGTGTTTGTTTATTGACTGATAATATGACTAAATGTAGTAGTGGTAGGCTTGCCAGGTAAAAATGTAGGAAAACCAGTTAAATTTGAATTTCATATAAATAATAAAAATATTGGTGGGTCTTACTTGCACTAAAATATCATTCATTCTTTATTTGAAATTGAAAATCAAATTTAACTATATGTATATATGTATGTATACATATATATACTCACACAGATTTAGGTAGTAGTGTATTCTTTATGGCTTTGTCAAAGTTTCCAATGTACTGAATGTCAATTCCTGACCTTTCATCCAAGAATAAACTCACTTATTTTGTTGTTTGGAGTCTGGTTCTTCCCAGAATAAGAGAACTGCATAAAATAAGAAGAATAAACGAATAACAGACATTTTTCAACCAAAGACAAGTGACTGAAGATGAAAGGATGAACAAAACCCAGTGGCTGAATCAGAAGGGATGAACATGAGAGCCCAGAGTCTACACAGAGGATAGGAGGTGATACAGATGGAAGGAGAATGCAGTCTGAAGACCTAGATAGGGAGATGGGTTGGGAAATAAGTTAAAAACAGGAAGAGACAGGAGAGGCAAGTTTAAAAAAAAAAAACAGCAAAAAAATTTTAAAAATTAAAAGAGAGAAAACGGTGAGAATGAAAAGTTGATGAAACTGGAATAGAAAAAAAGCAGGAGATGAAGAAATAGAATGAGGAGATTGAAGAAGTATGAGGAGTAACACACACACACACACACACACACACACACACACACACACACACACACAGAAGAGGGGAAAAGCCTGATTGGGATGGTGTGGCAGGGAAAAGCTCTAGGAAAGGAACATGGGCTAAGAATTAATGTTTTTTAAAAATAAATTAATATTACATGCAATGGATTATTATTCAAACTTAAAAAGAAGAAAATTCTGCAATATGGGACAGCATGGGTGAAGCTTGAGGACATTATGTTAAGTGAAATAAGCCTGTCACAGAAAGACAAATACTGCACGATTCAACTTATATGAGGCATCTACAATAATCAAATGCATAGACTCAAAGTGTGGAATGACAATTGCCAGTGGCTGGCTGGAGGGAGAAAAGCAGAGTTACTAATCAACGGGTATAAAGTTTCAGTTAAGCAAGATGAGTAAGTTCTAGACATGTGCCAAACAACATGGTACCTATAGTCAACAACACTATATGGTGCACTTAATAATTTGTTAAGAGGGTAGATCTCTTACCAAAATAAAATAAAATAAAATAAATCGTGAAAATTACAGAGTGTGAGAGAAAAATGTCAAATTTATGACATTATTATCTGCATTTGTATGGTAGCTCTTTCTGAATTCTTCCAGACACTTTTTTTCCTCCCTACCTACATAGGCAAGGACATAGAATACCAAATATCATCTCTGGCTTTTTGTGGACTGAGAGACTTGTTTTTCCTTCCTACAGGAAGTATTGAGGCATTAATCAGGTATGAGACAGGCATAGATAAGTAACACTTTTAATTCATGTACTTCGAAATCCTGTAACTTTTACCCAAAATGTTAGATAACTGCTTGATGGGTAGTTTTATAAGCCAACAACTTACTTCCCCATCTAGTTCTCTGCCTTGTTCAGTGGCTTCTTGGTCATACCGCACTAACAAATGGGATGAATTTTTTAAAATTTAGAATATGTTGAAAATAAATTTTACTTATAACTCTGATTCTTGACATGTATTTTGTACATGTGTGGGAGGGACTGGGAGGGGTGGGAATTGTATTGTTTTGTTTCCAAAACTAATGAAAAACAAAGAAAATCTGCCCTGATGGTCCAAGTTTGTTTTCATTTCAACTTCAAAGATGGAAAACCTGCTTTTCTAGGAAACAGCAGGAGGGCTGCTCAACTGTCCTGCCTTGAAAACCTGTCTCCCACATAAATCAGTTGTGTTGACAGAGAGCACTTCCCTGAAAGAAACCACCATTTCTTCCTCTGTCTCCTGCTTATTTTTAATACATAGCACTTATCGAACCCAGATAGGATGAAGAATTATGGGCTACATAGGTTTGTATTTATATACATTATTAGTTACATGTACAAAAAATAGGACTGAAGTTCTTATGTTAACCTAGAGGATAGCCTCTAGAGGCAAGCCAAAGGGCTCTGTCTTGTCTAGTCAATGGTTTTTTTTTTTTGGTCAGAGACTTAGATGACAATATCAAAAAATACTTACCAAATATGTGTTTGAGCATAATTTTGGGAGTTGAGAAATTCCATGTATGATGGAGTTAAGAGTTAAGATCCACAAAAACCCCAAAACTCCAACATGTGCAAAGAAGGGTCAAATCTAACAATATGAAATTTAATAGGGGTAAATTTGGAACTCAACACTTGAGTGTGTCCCTTCCCTTCCTTCCCCTCCTCTCCCCTCCCCTCCCCTCCCCTTCCCTTCCCTCCCCTCTCCTCCTCTCCCTTCCCTATTCCCAAACCATTCCTTCCCTCTCTCTCTGTCACACACACACACACACACACACACACACACACAAAACTGCATTACTCTCAGTTGAGGGAAGCATGGCTTATTGGAGATTGTGTAACAAAGATTTCAAAGATTTATGGATTTTATTTCAATAAAAGCCGGCGGTATGATGTGGCTGCTGAGAAAGCTAATGCACCTTTGAGTGTGGTAATAGACCTATAATGGTTTGAATGAGGGAAGTGATTGTCTTGCTCCAGAAACTGGCTTGAACAATCTTGGTGTGTTACATTCAGCTCTGAGGATCTGGGAAACATAGACAAATTAGACTGTATTCAAAGGAGAACAATTCTTGGATAAGGAAACTCACAATAATTTTCCATGAGTTTCATCTGAAGGAATGGAAATATTAGCCTAGAGAAGAGAATATTCTTGGGCAATGGTAGTTAACTTCCAATTATTCATCAGATATCTGAAAGTGTATGAAATGGAAAAGAAATCAGATGTTCTCATGAATGGTAGAGGTGGAATTAATAAGTTGATGTTGCAAGGAAATAGATATTGACTCAATATAAAGAAATACTGTTTGTCTGAACTTAGAGTAGGTTGTTATGGAGGAGTTCCCCACTTGGGGAAATTCAAGTATAGTCTGGAAAACCACTGGTGTGGATGTTAAAGAATTCAACATCAGAAGGATGAATGTATTAGATAATATTTAAGGCCTGGGACACAGTATATTATAGCCAGTAAAGTTACATTCTCTGAAGTCAAACAAATCAGACCCAACATTTAGAGTCTATGTGACACTGACAGAGTATATAACCTCTTTGTTCCCCAGTTTCTTTATCTATAAAATAAAAGTAATAGAAATTAACTCAGGATTATTGAGAAGATTAAGTGAGAAATTCAAATACAGTGATTAGTACAGAGTAAATATTTAATACATGATGCTTTGTTTAATTTTAAGATTTAGGTCCATTCCAACTCTGACTGTTGGAAGTCATTTGTAATAAAAATTTGGATTTGACTTGGATATTCTTGCATTGGGTCCTCTTGCAATATTCTCTACTGCTACCATACGTGATTTTCATTCACTTTCTCTCTCTCTCTCTCTCTCTCCCTCCCTCCCTCCCTTCCTTCCTTTCCCCACTCTCCCCCACTCCCTCCCCCACTTAGCGTAATACAGACACTCCTAGGACTCATTTACTCCCTGCTAGCTGGGACTATAGTTATAGCTTATTAAGTGCCTAGAAAGTTTTTATTTCTTGTGGGTATTGTTACCTTGGGAAAATGCAGAAGAGAAAGAGTAAATTTATAGGTCTTGATTTCAACCTATGACAAACTCCTCACATATAATTTGCACCCCATTAATTAGCAGAGTGTTTTTATCATTGCTTCTGATGTAGCCTATTAAACCATAAAGAGAACTATATGTAGGAGCTAGAATTCTCAAAGGGTGAAGTACAGGCAATAGGAAGAGGCGTCCTGATCAGAAGACTGACAGATGATGCATTCAGGCGAGGGGGCAAAGTGATTGGATCACAGAGCATCTGAGCATTCAAGGATGGAACCACACTTTGTAGTATGCATCACCTTCTTCTCTAAAGATACAATCTTTGCATTCAAGAAAATAATTGTGTGTGTATGTATACATGTGGATATATGTATGTATACGAGACCAGCTTCATGGATAATCAACCTGTACTGGAGCACAGGGCTCCGTGCTTAGAATCTGAGTCTGTACTTGGTTTAATGCGCTGCTGTTGCAATATTAAAATTCTTAATTTTTGAACATAGAGCACTCATTTCCATTTTGTACTGGGTCCTGCCAATTAAATATATACATGTGTATGTATATATATGTATGTGTATGTATATATATGTATGTGTATGTGTGTGTGTAATCTTAGAAGTGAAAGGGACCTTACCCATTGTCTAATTGAACATTTCTTCCCACCATTTCTTCTACTCCATGTTTTTCTTTAATAGGGGACTCTCATGATTGACTGTTTTTGCTTTCATTTTTCTTTTAAAAATAACACCAGTAAGGAATACTTGATGTACATCTTTCTGGTTATTTTTTAATGAGTATAGATGAATACAGATATACATACATATTATTACCTTTTCACATCTGTAAGTTCATGCAACACACATTCACTCCTGTTTCACTTGATGACTTGCGTTAGAGATCTTTATATATATGCACACATCAGTTGTCATGATTTCTGAAGATTACTAGTACTAGTTTAGCAGGCCATCTATTAGTTCCTGCAGTATCCTGGGCTGGATTTATCTTGACTGGAAGAGCTGGATTATTTTAATGCAATAGGTACTCTCCGTTATTTCTGCATATTTTGGACTTCAGCTGTCTTTTGGCTATGTTTACCTTATTCCTTCCAGTTTTTAAAGATTCTTCTTTTTAATAAAAAGATGAAAACCATATAAAAATGATGCCATTCTCCTCCCATCCTCTCTGTCAGAATTACATTGTCTTGAGCAAGGGACCTAATTCTTTCTTTTTATTTTTCTGCTTAGCAGCTAAAAATATTATTTGGCTTGCTTCAAGATTTTTTCCTTTCCCAATAATCTCAGTTTATTCTGGACTTTCAATTTTTCTGACACTATTTTTAAAAATTCATGTCATTCTTTTGTATTCATTCTTATCTCCCTTCCTTTGTGATTCATGCTTATCTTCTTCAAATCTGAGCTCATTAGACAGTTCCCTGGGTTACATTATATGCCTCTCCTGCTTTATCCTCATTGAAATAATTGAGGTAATACTAGTTAAGATAATGCTTTCAGAGAATCCTTCTCCACAACTCACCCCCAAATAGTTTGTTAGAAGCACTAATAATTGATCATAACTTGATTTTCTTTGATCTTTAAAAAATGTGTTTTAATTCTTGATTCACATACCAAAAATAAGCATAAATGAAATTTTGAGAGATATTTATAGTCTAGGCATGTGTAAAAGAACTACAGGTCCTAAGTAGTCTAGTATTGGTAACAGTACAGTAGAATGCATGAATTAATGAATGAGTGAATGAATTTAAGAGTAGGACGATATAATATTTGCTCCTTTAGTTAAATATATAATTAGCTAAACTACTTTGTTGTTACTGTAGAGTTACTTTCTTATATGCTTCCTTTTTTTGGCATTTCAACCTTTATCAATCTACGGAGTAAAATACTAAATTAAATGTGAAAATCTTACTTTTTTTGGAAGGGATATTATTCTTTTATACATTGTTGGATTCAATTTTCTAATATTTTGTTGAGAATTTTGCATCTATGTTTATGAGAGATATTGGTCTGGTTTCTATTCTTGTAATGTCTTTATCTGGTTTTGGAGTTAGGGTAATGCTGGGCTCAAAGAATGAGTTGGGAAGTCTTCCTTTTATTCCTATTTTCTGGAGATTGTAGAAAATTTGTCATATTTCTTCCTTCAAAGTTTAGTAGAAGTTGTCAGTGAAACCATCTGGACTTGGTGTTTTCTTTTCTGGATGGTCAATTATTGATCAATTTCTTTAGTAGTTATAGGGCAATTCAGGTTATCTATGTTTCCTTGTGTGTGTTTTGGCAGTTTAGTTCATTTCATCTAAGTTATCTGATTTATAGGCATGTAGCTGTTTTTGGTATTCCTTTATTATCCTTTTCTTGTCCATGAGATCAGTAGTGATGATCCCACTTTCATTTGTCATAGTAATAATCTGTATCTTCTCTCTCTTTCTTTTTTTTTTTTTAGTTAGCCAGGGCAGAGGTTATCAATATTATTGATCTTTTCAAGGAATCAAGGTTTGGTCTTGTTGATTTTCTCTACTGTTTTCTGTTTTCAGTTTCAATGATTTCTGCTTTAATCCTTCTTATTTCTTTTTTCTGCTTGCTTTAGGTTTTTCTCTTCTCTTTCTAATTTCCTAAAGCAAGCTGAAGTATTGATTTTTACATATTTTTCTTTTTGTAATATATTCACTAAATTCTATAAATTTCCCTTTAAGCACTTCTTTTCCTACATCCCACAATTCTTAGTAAGTTGTAATTTCTGTTTCACTTATTTCAAAATGTTTTAAAATTTGTATTGAAACATCTTTGACCTATGGGCTATTTAGAGATGTCTTGATTAACTTTTATATTTCCAAATAATTGGGGATTTTTCAGCTGTTTTTCCTGTTATTGACTTCTACTTTAGTTAAACTGTGGTCTGACATTACATGAAATTTCTAAAAATCTTATATGTTCTGGTAGTGTTATGTCATAATTCTAGTTATTACTTTAAAATGTATATCTCAGAAATAACTACATTTCCTTGTCAATTGCATTATTATAAACTTTCATCAAATCTTTAACCGTGGT
>NC_041219.1:71914934-71917129 GCF_002837175.3 Physeter macrocephalus | reverse complement strand
ACTAAACTTTCTTTGGGTTATTTGTATGGAAATATGTTAATATAAATGTTTCAGACATTACATGAAATTTCTAAAAATCTTATACGTTCTGGTATAATAAGTCATAATTCTAGTTATTACTTTAAAATGTATATCTCAGAAATAACTACATTTCCTTGTCAATTGCATTATTATAAACTTTCATCAAATCTTTAACCGTGGTAACTTTTAAGTCTTCTGTCATTTACAGACAGTTCTGGGCATACTCTGATGCTTTTGCAAAAATGTTCCTATAAAAGGGTTTCATCTTCAAGGAATTCATGGAAAAGACTCTGACAAGTACAGGTTTCTGGTAACTGACTATACTGCTGAACTGAATGAATAAGCATTTTCAGGACTCTAATGGAAAACAGATGAATTCATAAAGTGCTAACAAAAGATCAAGATGAAGAAAAAAATTAATTACATGGGACTGAGTGAACTGATGAGGATGATTATAATTTTTGTGACTTTCTGTTTGAATAAAAAAAAAAAATCCCACAAGGACTCAGAGGCAAAAAAGATACAAATCAATTTTCACTGCAAAGTAAAGGAGCTGTTACAGTGGAGGATTACTGGACTGAATGTCAATATTATGACATAGTATGAGTGTGTTTCATGTTTGGTAATTGCAATCATTGCTGCTTTTGTTGTGGTCATCCATTTACAATGCTTGGTGTCAGTTTATTTATCTCTTGTAAAAATAAAATACAGTGTGTGTGTGTGTGTGTGTGTGTGAAAAAAAAATTGTGGTCTGAAAGCAATACTTTATATAATTTTTATACTTTTAAATTTGTTGAGGTGTGTTTTATGGTCAAAATGTGGTCTATCTTGGTGAATATTCTATATGAGCTTGAGATGAATGTATATGCCACTGGGTTGTTGGATGGAGTATTTTATAAATGTCAATTAGATCAAATTGATTGATAGCGCTGTTCAGGTCACCTATGTCCTTACTGATTTTCTACCTTTTTGGAATAATCTATTACTAACAGAGAGATGGTGAAGACTGCAACTGTAATAGTGGATTGATCTAGTTTTTTTCAATTCTATCAGTTTTTGCCTCATGTATTTTGACACTCTGTTGTTAGGTGCTTACATGTTTAGGATTGTTATGTCTTCTTGGAGAATTGGCCCCTTTATCATTATGTGGTGCCCCTATTTATTCCTGATAATCTTGCTTGTTCTGGAGTTGACTTTAGCTGAAATTAATATAGCTACTCTAGTTTTCTTTTTTTTGCGGTACGCGGGCCTCTCACTGTTGTGGCCTCTCCCGTTGTGGAGCACAGGCTCCGGACGCACAGGCTCAGCGGCCATGGCTCACGGGCCTAGCCACTCCACGGCATATGGGATCTTCCCAGACCGGGGCATGAACCCGTGTCCCCTGCATCGGCAGGCGGACTCTCAACCACTGCGCCACCAGAGAAGCCCTCTAGTTTTCTTTTGATTACTTTTAGCATGGCATATCTTTCTCCATCCCTTTATTCTTAGCCTGGGTCTTTACATTTAAGTTGGGTTTCTTATAGATAACATATAGTTGTATATTCTTTTTTATCCACTCTGTATACCTTTTGACTTGTGTATTTATGCCATTCACATTTAAGGAATTATTGATGTAATTGGATTAATATCTATCATATCCGTAACTTTTTTCTCTGTTGCATTTGTTCTGTTTCTCCTTTCCCCCACTTCCCCTGAATTCTCTGGTTTAATTGAATATTTTATATGATTCTATCTTATCTTTTCTCTTAGAGTATCAATTATACTGTTTAAAAATAATTTTTAATGGTTTTCCCTAGAGTTTAAAATATATGTTCTAAAATAATCTAAGTCCATCTTCAAATAACACAATACCACTTCACATATAGTGCAGGTTCCTTATTCCCAATTCTTCCTTCCTGTCCTTTGTGACATTGCTCATTTCATTGATCCATTTACTCTAATCACCCAATACACTGTTACTATTATTACTTTATACTATTTTTGAGGTCAATTAAGAATAAGAAAAATAAAAGCCTTTATTTTACTTTTATTTATTCCTTCTCTAACTCTCTCCCTTTATTTATATAGATCCAAATTTCTGACCTGTATTAATTTTCCTTCCACTTGAGTAATTTATTTTAACATTTATTACAGGTTAGGTCTGCTGGCAATGAATTATTCGGTTTTTGTTTGTC
>NC_041219.1:71904430-71908708 GCF_002837175.3 Physeter macrocephalus | reverse complement strand
TGGGTGTACTCTGATGCTTTTGCAAAAATGTTCCTATAAAAGGGTTTCATCTTCAAGGAATTCATGGAAAAGACTCTGACAAGTACAGGTTTCTGGTAACTGACTATACTGCTGAACTGAATGAATAAGCATTTTCAGGACTCTAATGGAAAACAGATGAATTCATAAAGTGCTAACAAAAGATCAAGATGAAGAAAAAAATTAATTACATGGGACTGAGTGAACTGATGAGGATGATTATAATTTTTGTGACTTTCTGTTTGAATAAAAAAAAAAAATCCCACAAGGACTCAGAGGCAAAAAAGATACAAATCAATTTTCACTGCAAAGTAAAGGAGCTGTTACAGTGGAGGATTACTGGACTGAATGTCAATATTATGACATAGTATGAGTGTGTTTCATGTTTGGTAATTGCAATCATTGCTGCTTTTGTTGTGGTCATCCATTTACAATGCTTGGTGTCAGTTTATTTATCTCTTGTAAAAATAAAATACAGTGTGTGTGTGTGTGTGTGTGTGTGAAAAAAAAATTGTGGTCTGAAAGCAATACTTTATATAATTTTTATACTTTTAAATTTGTTGAGGTGTGTTTTATGGTCAAAATGTGGTCTATCTTGGTGAATATTCTATATGAGCTTGAGATGAATGTATATGCCACTGGGTTGTTGGATGGAGTATTTTATAAATGTCAATTAGATCAAATTGATTGATAGCGCTGTTCAGGTCACCTATGTCCTTACTGATTTTCTACCTTTTTGGAATAATCTATTACTAACAGAGAGATGGTGAAGACTGCAACTGTAATAGTGGATTGATCTAGTTTTTTTCAATTCTATCAGTTTTTGCCTCATGTATTTTGACACTCTGTTGTTAGGTGCTTACATGTTTAGGATTGTTATGTCTTCTTGGAGAATTGGCCCCTTTATCATTATGTGGTGCCCCTATTTATTCCTGATAATCTTGCTTGTTCTGGAGTTGACTTTAGCTGAAATTAATATAGCTACTCTAGTTTTCTTTTTTTTGCGGTACGCGGGCCTCTCACTGTTGTGGCCTCTCCCGTTGTGGAGCACAGGCTCCGGACGCACAGGCTCAGCGGCCATGGCTCACGGGCCTAGCCACTCCACGGCATATGGGATCTTCCCAGACCGGGGCATGAACCCGTGTCCCCTGCATCGGCAGGCGGACTCTCAACCACTGCGCCACCAGAGAAGCCCTCTAGTTTTCTTTTGATTACTTTTAGCATGGCATATCTTTCTCCATCCCTTTATTCTTAGCCTGGGTCTTTACATTTAAGTTGGGTTTCTTATAGATAACATATAGTTGTATATTCTTTTTTATCCACTCTGTATACCTTTTGACTTGTGTATTTATGCCATTCACATTTAAGGAATTATTGATGTAATTGGATTAATATCTATCATATCCGTAACTTTTTTCTCTGTTGCATTTGTTCTGTTTCTCCTTTCCCCCACTTCCCCTGAATTCTCTGGTTTAATTGAATATTTTATATGATTCTATCTTATCTTTTCTCTTAGAGTATCAATTATACTGTTTAAAAATAATTTTTAATGGTTTTCCCTAGAGTTTAAAATATATGTTCTAAAATAATCTAAGTCCATCTTCAAATAACACAATACCACTTCACATATAGTGCAGGTTCCTTATTCCCAATTCTTCCTTCCTGTCCTTTGTGACATTGCTCATTTCATTGATCCATTTACTCTAATCACCCAATACACTGTTACTATTATTACTTTATACTATTTTTGAGGTCAATTAAGAATAAGAAAAATAAAAGCCTTTATTTTACTTTTATTTATTCCTTCTCTAACTCTCTCCCTTTATTTATATAGATCCAAATTTCTGACCTGTATTAATTTTCCTTCCACTTGAGTAATTTATTTTAACATTTATTACAGGTTAGGTCTGCTGGCAATGAATTATTCGGTTTTTGTTTGTCTCAGAAAGTCTTTATTTCTCCTTCACTTTTTTTTTTTTTTTTTTTTTTTTTTGCGGTACACGGGCCTCTCACTGTTGTGGCCTCTCCTGTGGCGGAGCACAGGCTCCAGACGCGCAGGCTCGGCGGCCATGGCTCACGGGCCCAGCCGCTCTGTGGCATGTAGGATCTTCCTGGACCGGGGCATGAACCCGTGTCCCCTGCATCGGCAGGCGGACTCTCAACCACTGTGCCACCAGGGAAGCCCTGTAACACCTTTCGAAATGATCCCACAGCTCTTGGATATTCTGTTCTGTGTTTTCCTTCTTTTTTTCTCTTTGCATTTCACTCTGGGAAGTTTCTACTGACCTATGTTCAAGCTCACTGATTCTTTCATCAGACATTCTAATTACTGACGAGCACATCAAAGACATTCTTCGTTTCTGTTACAGCATATTTTCTTTCCAACATTTCCTTCTGATTCTTTCTTAGAGTTTCCACCTTTCTGCTTACACTACCCATCTGTTCTCACATTTTGTCTACTTTTTCCATTACAGCCCTTAGCATACTGATCATAGTTATACAGGTTTCCCCTGCTATCCAAAACTAGAGCATTCCTATGAAACCTTTCATGAGCTGAAATGGTGTAAAGCGAGGAAACAATTACCTTAGGACACATCTTGCTAACAGATGCACAAAATAAATTGAGATGAAAGCACATATGCTCACAGACACAGTTCAAAGCTATGGCAGCTTGATGCTGAGATGCTGAGTGTTGTTCCTGGGGAAGGAGCTTGGCGGTGCCACTCTCACTGCTCAGGGTGTGCAGCCTCTATGATGGGTCACTGAAAAATAAATGCTGATTGTTATTTTCACTTTTCTCCTTTTTTTCATAAAAGTGAAAATCCTGTTTGGATTTCTTTTGTTTACTGAAAACAGGTACTAATATGGGGGTTTCATAAAAGTGAAGTGGCATATAATCAATTTTCAAAAACTGAAAAATACCTGTATTAATTTCAGTCTGAAAATTCTAACATCTCTAATATCAGAGTCGGATTATGATGGTTGCTTTTTTTCTTCCAACTGTGTTTTGTCATGCCTTCTGCCATGCCTTGTAATTTTTTTGTTGAAAGTTGGACATGATGTATCAGATAATTGGAAACTGGTGTAAATAGGGCCTCACAGTGAGAATTTCTATTAATATGGCTAGGATTCAGGCTGGGTTTATGTTTGATGTAGCTGTAGGTGCCAGAGGCTTCAAAATCTTTTAGTGTCCTTATTTTTATTTCCCCTCCTTAATTTGGGCTTCCCTAAATACTCCTACTTGGAGGGAATCTGTGTCTTGCAATTCTTTCACCTCTGATCCACTGTTATCACACTGAAGCCTTGCTACAGTGGTGGTAAGGTATAGGGGAGGGGGAAACATTCTATAACCTGAATTAAATCTCAGTTTTTTAGTGGGGCTGTGTCTTGGGCTCGACTCTGACCTTCACAAGTGTTTCTCCTGTGGTATATAGCCTTTCCTCCCAGCTCCCTTCCCTGGTTGCAGGGCTCCCCCCATCTGTTTCCTTGACGTCCTGCTGACTATGTTTTCTCCCTCTGAGGTGAGATAGGTGAGACAAGAGGGCTAGAGGGGCTGAATGGGTGGAATGCCTTTCCTCCAGCTGGAATAAAACTCTGGTAGTCTTTTCCCCTGGAGAATAGACCTTTGTTATGGAGAAGGCCCCAAGTGTATTATTTCACAATAGTTACTTATTTCCTTCCCCTGCCAGAGCCATGAGTCAATGAATCTACATCATGAGAACTTTACCTGGAGTTAAAGCCCACCCAAGTGGGGTGGGTGCTACTTAAGATAGGAGTTTCTCACTCTCATGCTGGTTCACATACAGCCTCCAGCAATGCATCATAATTACCATTGAAGTGTTCTCGCAAGTTTATGGCTTCAGCATCTTCTGATCCAGGGAAGCAGAACTTGACTGTGATGCTTGGAATGTGCCCATCTCCCCAGGTTTTGGAGTGACTGTTTACCTTACGACCTTAGTTCTCTGATGGGTCCAAGAAAAGTCATTAAATTTCAGTCTGCTCAGCGTTTTCTTGTCTTAAGAATATTTCGAGTGATCGCTTCCAAGATCTTTACATGTCAGAGCTAAAACCAGAAATCCATTTGAAATATATTTAATATTTTACTTGTAGTCTAAATTTCTTTTGGCTTTTTTATAATAGCAAATTCTAAAGTCTTTAAAAATGTAAAAGTAGGGGCTTCCCTGGTGGCGCAGTGGTTGAGAGTCCGCCTGCCGATGCAGGGGACACGGGTTCGTGCCCCGGTCCGGGAAGATCCCACAT
>NC_041219.1:71843817-71904380 GCF_002837175.3 Physeter macrocephalus | reverse complement strand
AAAAAAAAAAAAAAAAAAAAAAAAATGTAAAATAAAAATTTAACATTTTCTTCACATATTTGGCTCCTTTTTTGGGGTGATATCCATGCACACCACTGGGGTTTGTTGCTGTTGATGCATTTCTAGGAGGCAGATGTTAGCTGGGTAACCTTGGAAAAGTTACGAATTCTCTTTGTGCCCCAGTTTTCTCACTGGTAAGATAGAGTATGAATGGTACTTGTCTTTTAGGGTTATTATGGAAATTAAATGAGATAACATATATATAATGGCTTGTTGCAGTAAATACCTGGCACAAAAATATTCTCAGTAAACATTAACCTCACACTTTCATTGTTGATCTCATTCTCCAGATAGGGAAAATAAAGTAAAAAAAAAAAATTTAACGCAGTTCTCACTTCTGGATTCCTTGTTTTAGAATGTTCTTCACTTTGACCTGAAGCTAGTGGTAGAGCTGTGGTAGCTGCAGACTTGACCACACTGGAACTTGGCCAGATGAAGTGCCATCATCCTGATTGTGTACTAGGGCCACAGTCCACTGAATTAGTTCCTCTGAACTCTCCTGTCCCCTCCCACATACTGGCAGCATAATACAGCAGAGACAATAGCTTCAGATCAACCCAACAGGAAAGTGGCCCCTGGAGAAAGGCACTAAATATTCTTCTTTGCTAGTCTCTTGCAAAATTTTGAAACTAAAAAAAAACGAAGAGACATTTTAGACTTCAGTTATGATATAAATGTTATATTTCATAAGATTTCAACTGGTTTACCTTAATTCTATTTTCCTAGGAAGTCATCTGTTCTTTCTCGATTTTGCTAGTATTGTATTGTACTGAGGTATTGTATTGTACTGAGGTATTGGTGGTGGAAAGAAGATGGGGTGAGCAATTTCAAAAATGGTCTTGCATGATTCAGAACTGCATAACTGTAAGCTCATTTCTAAAACTCCATTTACAGCAGGGGCCAAGGCTGGAAGTTCTGACAATGCCTTAGGGGAGCATTCTCCCTGGAAAACTGTGGCATTGAATAATGATGAGCACCAGTACAAACCAGGGCACTTTTAAAGAAAGTCAACATTAAAGGATGCCTGAATCTTAAAAAGTCTTTTGATGAACTTTCAATTGGCAGGTTTTCTGCATTTACATGTAGAAGAGAGGAGAAATCTAGACTTAATGTCATAATTTCTTACTTATTTTGGTACATTCAATTAGTTGAGTCTATTCCACTTTTTTCATAATACTATCATTTCCTTTATGAAAATGATGGTGAATTTTTATACACATATAAATGTTTTAGTGTTTAATGGTTTTATACTATCAGTGGGACACTTGAAGGGACAGCAAAGGTTTGTCTAGCCCAGCTCCTAGTAAGCTACAATCTAATAGCTTATCAAAGACTGACTGACTTATAGGCTTTCATTTAAAATAAACAAGAATGGAATTCTATAACCTCTTTATTATTTTGATAAGTGTACAGATATTTAATTTTGTCAGATTTCTTTTATAATCCAGTAATACCTGATATAATCATATTTGAAGGTTACAAAATACATTTGTAATCATCGTCTCTTTTGATCTTTATAACAACAAGTGAAAGAGGGAGGGCAAGCAGCTGTCGCTAGAATGCTGATGTAAACAAGTCTGCATGCTCATCTAGAACTGCTGGGGTACTTAGGCAGTCTTCTAGGAATAGTTTTTACATAAGGGTCTGATGTTTCCTGGTGAGATGCACAGAGGATTTGCATTCTATGTCTCTAGGATTCTCATTCCCAAAGAGGAAAAGACATTTCCGGTATGGGACATGCGTGAAGATGTCTGGATGTGGGGTACTCCAGAAAGCAGGGAACTCTCTGGGGTCTCTTTCATAAGGGCACTAAATCTCATTCATAAGGGCTCCATCCTCATGACCTAATAACCTCCCAACGCCCCACCTCCTAATATCATCACATTGGACGTTAGGATTTCAACATAAGAATTTTGAAGGGACGTAAGAATTTTGAAGGGACATAAGTATTCAGTCTATTACAGGGAGATTCCTCTAATACCTATATTAGTTACAATACTTTTGCATATGACAGACATTGAACTTAAACCAACTGAAGTAAAATAAAATTCATGAAATCCATTGGAAAGACACCAGAGTGGATCAAAATGAGAAGAATGAAAAAAGTGAACAACAGAAACTAGGTTGACCTCGGACAACCTTTCAGGTTGGAATAATGGCCTCAAGTGTGTGAAGAACATTTCTCAGACTCTTTTTTGTGTTGCTAGTTTATTCTTTCAAGTTAGTTGCCATCATAAACTTGGATTAATGGCTGAAAGCAGTTCCTGGGCTTAAATTCTCACCAATGAGTCCTGAGGGAAAAAAAGGGCTATTTCCCCTAGTTACACCTGTCTCCTAGGAGGTGGAGCGTGAAAGAAAAGGACCACATAACTAATGCAGTGGGAAGACCTGCTCACATAGAGAATAGAGAGCAATTTCTGGAAGATGAGAAAGGATGCTGAACCCAAAGAAAAATGTTTACTTAGTAACTGTACTCAATTCCAGGTAACAGAAGACAGCAAAATTGTGGCATAAAAATAAAGGTTTTATTTGTCTCACATAATGAGAAACCCAGAGGCAGGCAGTCATGCAGTCCTGGGAAACTTCCTAATCACTTCTAGAACCCAATCACTTCCTTATTTCTTCTGAGCCAACCTTCTTATGTACTTGTCACTCTGGGTCACTAAATGGCTGCTCTAACCTCTAACATCATGCCCATGTTCCAGGTCACTCCAGTCAGGGATGTGCTGTGCAGCTTAGTTTAGATCACCGTTACACTGTTTTGTTTAAGCCACATGAGCAGTGTCACCAAGTAGTTACAGCCATGATGTTGTGCACGACATAACCCAAGGAAGCTAGGGCATCAGGGGAAGCATTTGAATTTGTATCAGTCAGAATGAAACAAGAGTGTGACAATGTGTGTGTTTGTACTTATTTGAGAGGAGCCGCATTTGAAGCTGCTCTTGATGGCATCAGGTACAACAGAAGAGTTTGGGGCCAGCCAGGTCCACTTGAGTTTTTCTGCGCTTATAACATGTTGATGGGACTGATGAGCCAGCAGGTAGTCAGATTGCCAGCTGCAGCGGCTTCTTGCCAGACTGTGGTGCTGGATCTAGGACACAAGGAGATCCTTAATTGTTTCCCACCCCTCTCTTACCACCACCCCAGGTCTGGGGTGTTCCCTCTCCAAGGGCCAGGATTATTGTGCTCCTTCCACAGCCATAAAATTGGTGTGTTCATCCCAATAACTATAACTTCACCTTTTTCTAATCACCTCTGACTCAGACCTAGCCCTTTTGTCTAGAAAGATATGGTGCACACGAAACAAGGCATTTTTACAAAAGTTACAGAGACCCATTATGTTCCCCACTTTGACCAAAGAGGGCCATGTAGAGGAGCTCAATGAACAATGCACTAAAACAAGTGGTCATCATCTCAGGATCTAAGACCCCATTGAATATCTCTTGGGAGAGATATTCTGGATGGTTGACCCAGAGGTAGGTTTGAATTCCCTATATCCACTTTTGTCTGGGCTACCATCCGAAGAGGGTAGCCAACCAGAATAGGCCAGGATTGCTGTCAGGGGAAGAAAGATGTCACATGTCTAGGAAACGGTCAGGGTTAGATGCTATGCATGGGGTTTGCATGGAGGATGAGGAACACTGAGCTTGGAGAATTCACTGCTTTTATAAAAACCAGTAAGTAAACTTACTCTTTGTTTTGGAAGGAGATGTTATCTCACCCCTCAAAGTTTGCTTGTTGTAAACATAACCCTGAGAAATGGCCTGGGTAAAGAGTGGTAAAGACCCTTACAGGCTCTCTTGTAGGAGTACAGGAGACCGATGGAGAAGTGTCTTCTCCCAACAGAACTATAAGAAACAATCTTCTGAAACTCATTACTGTCTTGACCCCTAGGAAGTACTTCTTAATGTTACTCAGTGTCATTGAGATGAAAACTCCCCAAGAAAATTTTCTATTTAGTCTTGAGGTCAGGAATAATTGGTCTTCTCCCGAACAATTGTAAATATGGAAATGGACCCTTTTTCCTCCTTCTTGGCTGTCGGAGCAGTTGAAGTGTAGTTTCAATATGTGGCTCCATTCTAACACTGTCTCTGGCACTAGGAGGTCTTCAATAAACAAAGTTAATGAAGGATACAGAACTGTCAGGGGAGATGTGCATTTTGTGGTGAACTCACTCCTGTTTCCATTTTATTCCTCTGCTCTTTTATCCTTTTATCTCATTTTTCTTACTTTAATTTAAAATTGTAACAAAGATCAACACATTTTATTTTTAATAAACTGGATTTCAAATCCAGGGCTTCTAATCTCGGTGCTCTATCTTGTATCTAATTCTCTTCTCTGTGAGTTGAAAAACAGCTGGTCAATATTTTTATCTTAAAATATGCCTGAAGAAAGTTATGCAATCACACATCCTGTGTCGCCTCCTCTGTCACTACCCTATTGGTTCTGTTTCCAATGGTTCAGTCAGTTTTGTCATTTTCCTCTGTAGTCCAGATACTCTCGTTTTGTACATGTAGACCCGGACCCTCTGATGTTAATTTGAAGAGTTCTTCTCATTTTTTCCCAAGCCCATTCAACATTCTCAGAGCTTTTAGTTACATATGTTACTGAATAACCATCTTAAAGCTATTTTTTTTTTCCTACAAACAATACCATACTCATTTATGTCCATTGCCCTTCATTCTGTTTTGGACGAATCATCTCACTATTTCTTTATTTTTGGGCTGAAAGATTTATGAGCCTTTATATATTGTAATTTCCTGCTATAGGAAGGCAGAAAAGAACATTGTGGGCCCTAGCTGTGTCCAGATAAACACTCAGAACTCAGAAATGGCCTACTGAAATAAAATAGTTTTTGTTGTATAAATGCTTGATCATTATGCAACAAAATTTAAAAAAATTAAAAATAGCTGAAAAATTAATAGATATATTGCACAAAGAGGTGACCGAAGTAACTAGAAGTGGTGCGTGACAAAATCTGACCTCTGGGGTAGTGATCAATTGATTACTCTGTCACCTGGAAAGCAAGAATTTTGAGCATGCAACACAGTTTAGTTTAGAGTGCAGTAACTTACCATATCCTTTAAAAAAAATCAACCTATGAATTAAATTCTAAATTTGTTTAAGTGCATAAGCATTAATGAGAAAATAGCGGGTAGAAGTCCCAGATACCTCGAGATTGAAATTTTATTTACTGTCTTCAAATAATATACTGAAATATACTGAAATTCAAATACAATTTTTAGGGATGTTTTTTAACCACCCTCCTTGTTTTATGTGCTTTTGTTGACTTTTCATTTTGTTCGTTCTTTCATTTGTCCAACATATTTCACATACTGTACGATGCATTTGGTAATGCAGTACCAAAAATCTGAGAGAAGTAATAGAAACGGCAGTAATCATGAGTTCCTACACCCAAATACCTAAAACTTACTGGAACTCAAGCTTAAAATATTATTGTCTCATTTGATAATTCGTTCTGTTACCAATCTAAATCAGCAAAATATATCAGTCATTACCCTTATCCTTATAAATCAAATCAATGTGTCTCATTGTATGTAAACCTTCATTATACTGTTGCTACAAAATTTGTAGCAATAGAGAACACAGACTACATTGTGAAAGCTACACCTGAAAGAAATCCACATATTAAAAAAACTATTTTTACATGTTTAAATCCTCCCACACTGTATACTCATTATTTAAAATTAAAGGGCAGAAGTCAAATTGAAAAACAGTAAAATTAAGAGACAAGATGTGGGAAGTACAAGTTGTTTCACTTGAATAGAACCAATCTTGTTGTCTCTGGTTTTTCTCCCAGGAAAGGAAAATTTAACAATCAGAATAATAAACACACTTCCCTAATAAAAGCAATGCAATTGTGGTTTGGGTTGTGTAAAGTATTTGGGTTTTATACATTATTTCCTCTTTTCAAAACTGTGACTGAAATTAAAAAAAAAAGTTCATTCTAAATACTTACCATTAAAATGAGAAAGTTTAAAAAATTAGAATTCACTTTTAAATGTATACGCTGCCTCACATTTCAGTCAACTTTGGTAACAAAACCAGTGTTGGCAGTTTTACCAACTGTCTTTAACCAGTTAGGTCTGGCTCCCAGTTAATATAGTACTACTGATCCTTAATTCGTAGAACCACAGGGGAATGTTTAAATAAAAGAACACTCGATTTCATAGTAGTTTTTAAATGAAAACATATGTATCTGTAATAGGGATTTAAAAGTTTTTTTCAGAAAGAACTTAATGTGTGGCATCTGTTAGGTATAGGGTGTCTTTTTTAGTTTTTCTGAAGAGGCACATTAGGCCCAGTAAAGTTAATAGTTTAGATGTCAGTATCTCAGGAGTTATCAACATTAAGAGCATCCAAGGAAGGGAGATTGTTGTCAGTTATTTTTCCTTCCTTATTGTATTTAGGGAGAGAAGGAGAGAAAGAGAAGATCTCACAATATTTTCTCAAAGCTGTTTGATTTGGAGATGCTCACTTTTAAAATTTGATATATATACTGTGTTTGGTGAGACAGGTTAAAATAGACATGGCATAAACCACTCATATACCTGGGATTCTTATCAAATATTTTAAGGTTCCTTTGAAGGCTGTCAGTGTTTGAGTTCATAATTGTTAAACATAAATCACCATTTTATAATATACTCTTGTTAACGGAGTGAGGGTTGACAAACTACCCTAACTTAAAAAAATAATAAAAATGGATAATTCGTAACCCTTATGATGACATGACATATTTGGTTTCCTGCATTCTCTAAATTTCCCTCTACCTCTCAGGTCACAGAATTTGGTATTTATTAGCATCCTTCTCGATCTTCTTTAGGATTGCTGAGCACCCTGTCTCTGCTCTTTTTAACATATACGACCAAAAACATCCAAAATGAACTTTGTACAAGTCAACTGGGGTCAAATATTGTCCACTCCTAATACGTATTTACTAGCACTCCCCCAATGCCTCCAGATATGTTGGGGGGGCCTGAGATTGCCTCAAAAATTTTTTAGAGAATCTTTAATACCTTGGACAAATGTGAATACCTCTCCCATCAATAATATTTCTAGTGCCTCAGGAGGCAATTTGAATATGGGGATGCAACAAATCTCAGTTGATATGCCTTTATCTTTCCCCCAAATTTTGAGAGTCATATCTACATAGTTGTCCCTTGGTATCCATGGGGGATTGGTTCCAGGATCTGTCTGGATACCAAAATCCCTGGATTCTCAAATCCCATAGTCCGCCCTCCCCATCTGGGGATCCACCAACTGGAGATGGAGTAGTACTGTGGTATTTACTGAAAAAAAAAATCTGCTTATATGTGGACCTGCGCAGTTCAAACCTGTGTTAATCAAGGAACAACTGTAGTATATATTTCTATGAGTACATGTATGTACACTGCATATACATCTGAGTATATATATTGAAAGGTAGCATTACGAAGTGGATAAGGTCTTAAAGCTAGAGTACTTTGGCTTGAGTCCAGGCTCCCTCACCTACCAATTGTGTAATCTTGGACAAGTTATAAAACCTCTCTGTGCTTCCGTTTCCTTACCTATAAAATGATATAATAAAATTATGTACCTCATGGGATGGTCGTGAGGGTTAAATGAGTTTATACAGGTAAAGCATTTAGAACAATGTTTGTAAAATTATACAGATTCTAAAACTTTAGCTATTGTTATTATTATTTACATCATATGCATATATACATGTAATATAAAATGCTTAGCCTACAAAATAAGACAGTTATATATATTGCTAAGTACCTTTTATATTTAATATATATGGATACTCCTTTATATGGCACATTTAGATTTTCTTGGAAATTTCACAGTTATCTGATAACCAACATGAGTGAGAATACCATCATAGCTCATGTCTGGACTGCACATAGTATAAATTTCGTATTTTAAATCTACGCATTTAATGAAATAATATTTCTCACTGAGAAACTGGCCCTGATATAGAGTGTCGGTGCTCCCAGTTGCAGTGGAAGAGCTTAAAGCTGGAGCAGTGTGGATTGGCATCCTGGCACACCCACTTAGAACCTGTATGATTTGGGGCAAGGCATTTAACCTTTCTGAGCTCTAGTTTTCTCTCTGCAAAACAGGGATGTAACATTCCTTACAAGTGTGTGGTAAGAAGTAGGGAAGGAATACATAAAAAAAGCACTTGGCCAAGAGCCGGGCACGTGGTAAATGCTTGATAAATGGAAACATTGATCTTTCTTGTGTCAGTCCCTCTTTAAATATGGGTATTTTAAAAAAATTTTAACACAAACAAACATTCCATTGGAGGTTTTTGATCAGCTATGCTGTTGCTATATAACGATCATGTGTTAGTCTTAAGGCCATGTGGTTTCAATAACCGTAAATGGTTGGAAGTTCTGCTGCCTGTAGGAGCAAAAAAGAAGGAGAGGTTGGTGTAATTCAAGTTTCACCAATATCTCACCAGGCAGCTTGCGACTGTGCCCCTCCTTCCCTCTGCCTAGCCTCTCCTGTCCTGCAAGTAGGAAGCCTGCTGGTCCCCGAAGCTGTTATGCTGAAGAAGAAGATGAAACCCTGAGAAGGCAGCACTGCTCTGCTTGGCGAGGTTAGGCCAACCAGGCACGCTTGTCACCCATTGGCTAGAGAGGTAGGGGAAAAGGACTCACTCTGTCCCTTTATTTTCACTGAGTATGGGCTGAGAGGAAGTACTTCACTGTAAACAACAACCCCCTGTTAAATGTTACTTATTTTCATATAATTGGTAGTGAGGGGCCCTTCTTTATTTATTTATTTTTTTTTTTGCAGTTGGCCTGATTTGCTTCTCGCACATTATATAAGGACCTGGGTAATAATAGCTAACTGTGAAAAGCAGCTACATATGTATTATGAGAATAAATCATTTAATGTACGCCAAGAACTCTTTAGAATAAAAATGACACTTAAATTCCAGGTACAATACAATTATCGATGCATTCTTATGAATTCTTATATTCTTATTACACAAGTGGCTCAGACTTGACGCTTGCATGATATAGTCAATGTGAGGAAAAGGAACATACAGGCAAGATGTTTCATGCACACATGCACAGAATTTTTTCACACAGTTGGTGAGGCCACATTGATCCAGCAATTTGAATATTATTATTATCCGTGGTCTCTCTCATTAAATACTTAAGAAAACATAGTAAAATTGTTTAAGGATACACATTTAGAATGCTATATCTAGAGCTACATCCAAGTTGGCAAATGATTACACTGCTTATAAATTCCGGGCAGATGATAATTTAGAGTCCCCATGAAAGCCTGGAGTTTGATTGTTCTCTTAATTACTGGGCTTTATGCTATCAAATATTTGTGGAAGAGGAAGTTTTCTTTGTGGGAGTGGATAATAACTGTGCTAACACTTTGAAATTTTTGCCTTGAGTTATTAAGATTTGCATTTCTCACTTTTGTTCTAAGGAAAGGTGTTTAGCCATTTTTAGAAAGCAGGTACCAAATAATCAATCGTCAAACACCCCAGAAAGTTTCTGCCCTAGACAAGTGCAAAAATCGCAGGTATTAGCAATCCACCTCCAGAGCAAATCTACAAAGGGTGGAAAGGGGGAGAAAGGATGTATCACTTTTCTAGGTGAATATATTGTGATGGGTATGTGTTGCGTGCTTTAAGGAACTCTATTTGCTTGCTAGCTGCCGTTTACAAACCAGCTAGAAAAAGTCTGCGAGAGATCGCAGACAGGCAAGCCCTAAACCTCCCTCCCATGCTCCTTCAGTGCCCTGCTCTTGCAGGAGCGTGAAGAATAAACAGACTGGCCATTGATCTCCGCGTGGTGTTGTTGCACTCTGGGAAACGCTGGGGGTGCCGAGGGACGTGGCTCAGGCAATGGATGCGCGCCTGAAAAAAATCGCCCAGAAGAAGAGAGAGAACATGCAAATCAGCCTCAAGCTAGAGAAGAGGAAGGGAACAGCGAGAAAAAGAAACGTGTTGCTCGTATTGTGTCTTAGTCCTCTTCTCCGCCACCTTCCTCCAGACCCGTTGCCTCCCTCAAGACACCTCCCTCCCTGTCCCTTTCTGGACACCAGATCTGGGAAGATCGCTCAGGATTCCCCCGCTCCACCCTAGTTTTGAGATATAATACGATTCCCCTCCCCCCTCCCCTCCCCCCGCCCCGGGGCAAACCGGCAGCTGTTTTAAGTCAATGAAAGTAAGATTGGTAGAGAGAAGCGCTGGAGCAGCCCGGGAGCTGTCAGTGCACACACAAATCAGCCCCACAGCTTCCGCTCGGGGCATCACCTATGGAGTTTCCTCCGACGGTGATGCAACTCCGAGGGGCTCGCTCTCGCCTTCCTGCGCCGACTCCACTGCCGCAGACGAAGGAGTCGAAGCCCAGCGCCGAGCCTTTTTAGACCCCTGAACATCATTCCCCGGTTCTTGGGCATTAGGATTCCGGGCTTCCCACACACACAAAACAAAACCAGTTCAACCGCCCGGGAGGCAGAGATGAGAGCGTCTCAAAACTTTTCTCCCCCCCCTCCCCCCTCCGCCAAGGAGTAGGTGGGTGCAAAGTGCCGGCGGCGGGGACCCGCGGGCGCAGAGCCGCTCTCGGGGAGGCACTGGTCGCTTTAAAAACCCAACCTCTCGCCGCTCCAGCCTTGGCGCTGGGCGGACGGCGGCTCGCCTCTCCCGGAAGGTTCCGCGGACACCCGCAGACCTCCACGCGCGCCCTCCGTGCCGGCTTTACCGCGTGCAAACGGGGGTGGGGGGCGCGAAGGGGCCCAGGTAATGGTTACAGGACAGCGGGTGAGGTTCCAGCGCAGGGAAGAAGTTGACAAAAGGGACTTGACCAAACATGAAGGCTTATTTACAAACGCGAGCTCCACCGAGATCTGGAGAGATTCCCCTTCTCCCTGCCTCCTTCCCCTGCTGCCGTTTCATTTTATCGCTCTTTTAAGTGGAGGGCAGATTGTTTTGTTGTGTTTTGTTTTGAAACATTCCTGCATGCTGTGGGTCATCGCCGCGTTATTTACCATCTAGTTTACCCTGCGGCAGCCGGGGAAGCAAACTCTGGGGCTCCTTCCCTTCGGATGGACAGAGAGGGCGGCCGGGCGACGAGCGGCAGGAAGGAGGTCAGGGTGGGTTTGCGGGAGCCCGGGGGCGACCTGGAGGGAGCGCGAGCCCCCGGCACCGCCCCCCGGCGCCCGCCCCCGCCCCCGCCGCACCCCCCGGGGCGGGCGCCGGGCCGCGCTGACCCGCTGCGGGGGCGCTGCCCTCGCCTCCCCCATTGTTCCGACTGTCTTTTTGCCTTTTGTTATTTGCACTCGCATTGTGTTGTTTGTCTCTGAAGCCGCCTCATGACCAGCAAAGGGATTTCACCTCGTCCTTGAGAGCTACACGGGGAGCGCGAGCGAGCGAGCGAGAGAGCGAGCGAGAGGCTGGGGGAGAGGGACGCGCGCGCGCGCACACACACACACACACACACAGACAGACACACACACAGACACACACACACACACACACACAGAGTGAAAAAGGCGAGCCACCAAACCCATCTCCAGTCTCCTCCCGGGGGCCCCCAGCCCGCCACTGTGCCACTTTGCATCCCGCGCCTGAGGAGACGCTGAGGAGAGCCGGTAAGGTGCGTGAATCGCAGCGTTTTAACTTTGTTGTCGGTCCCGACGTGGTGGTGGGCAGCCCTCCAAGGCGCCGAGCTCCCCTCTGCCGCTCGCCGTGCCCGCCGCTCCGCACTCGTTCGCGGCTCCAGCTGGAGAGCCGGCGGAGGAGGGCGGGGGCCGCCGCCGGAGTTTTCCTCAAGTACAGAGGGAGGGGGACGGGGTGGGGGCGAGGGGAGGCGGGAGGCGGCTCGAGGCTGGCAGCCGCTCGGTCCCCCTCGCGGGGCGGCCGTCCGCGGGGACCCCGGCGTGCGGGCTTGGACCCAGTTCAGGAAATGCGATAACTTTATATTTTGCTTGGGGAGCCTGCGTGCTGTTGCCGGTATTGTTTTGCAAGTGGTGGCGGTGGAGGTGGTGATGAGCCAGGAGGGCAGGAGCGCAGGGAAAATCCTAGGCTCGCCCGTGCATCTCGGCCGGCGCCAAACGGCAGCCCCTCAAAGTTGGCCGGAGGGCCTGACCCTTCCCGGGACAGAAGCGCGACCCCCGGCCCACCCCACAACCTGAGCGCTCCCCCTGTTCGTCTTTTTGTTTCGCTTTCTGCCATCCCTGTCCCCAGAAGTCCCCCCCCCTCCTCCCCCCTCCCCCCGGCGCGGAATTTCGGAAACAAGTCTCATCCTTCAGGATTCTAGGGATTTCAGACACCGGAAGCTTTAATTTTTAATTGCAACTACTTTTCCCCCCCACCCCACTCCGTGTACCAAGTGGAGACCGCTCACGTGTTGTGTCACTTTAAGCGCGGGTTTGGGAAATCTCGCCTGCACTTTTGGGCTACGGTAATAAGCCAGGAAAAGAGGTTATACGAGTTGAAATCAAATTGGATTTGGAAATGTTTGCGTTTGATAGCAGCAGTTTGTTGAGTATTGGTCTGCTGGCATCGGATGCACACGAAGCACTGTTTACATATTTTGAGTCATTTTCCTTGAACGTTACAAAGCAAATCTATTAATAAATAGATTGACCCTGGTGAATATCTAAAGACGTTGGCCTCTGACCAAATGCAGAGTGTGGTGAATGTGAATCCATTTTGATGTCTTCCTTTCTCAATTAAAGCGGGTCAAAATGAGGAATTCTTTGAATATGCAGAAAGAAGTTCTCAGTGTCAACCAAGCCAGGCACTCTGGGTGGCAGTCAACAGGACTTCTTGAGAAAAGTTTAGGGATTTGTTCTCACCCCGTTGGGAATCCTCACAATATCCAGATATTCAGAGTAGTTTGTCAAGAAAGGCATGAGCCGATTTCCCCGGAGACTGCCTTTAGGCCCAGCACAGTTCTTTAGTCAAAGGCAAGACCAAGGGAGATCTGTGGGATTTTGGGTAATAAGTGTGGGAATCTGCAAAGGGACTAGACAGAGTGATTTGTTTCCTTGCTGTTCACAAATAATGGCCCTTAGTATCCTTAAAAAACCCCTCCCCACAAACAAAACAGGCCAATGAAGTAGGCGCGTGGGAGATTTGTAGGCAATGGACATTTCAATCAGAAAAACCAGAGCAGTTTTTGATCAGGATTACAAGGAGTGAGGCTCGATTGCCAAACGTGATTAGGTTAAGGGCCAGATGGTTTTAAAGTATACGGAAATGGTTTTTAAGTTTGACTTTTATAGCATTTAGAAGGAGGACGATTTCTTAGAGTCTTCACAGAGCTGCTAAATTTTGATCTAATTTTGAAGGAATTCAGCTGTACGTGAACTGCTATTAGCTCTGATAGGGAAGGAATCTGGTTTCAAATGCAGATACATGGGACAGAGTTTCTGGGGGTGCTTCTTCCTGATTTAAATATAGCTCTGAGGCTGAAGCCTAGATAAATTCAGCCACAGTGATTTAAAATCATAAGTACTTACACTGAAAGTTCTCTTAGGCATTGTGTAAAGTTCTCCTGCAGATTATGTCATCAACTGTTTATTCCTCAGAAGTATACAAGATAAAAATCATAAGCATCACTTAAAACTGGTGCAACACAGCATCAGTTAAATCCTTAAACTGGTAGAGATTGCTTTTGTTTGACTAAAAGGTAGATCTTTCATCACATGAGTTGTTTAAAAACATTTAATTGTGGGCGTGGGAAGGGATGTGCATAATTATTTAGTTATTTGTGTTAATTATATAGTAGCATACTTGCTTGAAATTCTTTCTTTTTTGTCCTTTCTTTCCAGTGGTCTTCTAACAACCTTGTACATGAAGAAATAACAGAGTTTTTGTTTGCCTGGGGGTTTTAAAAAAATCTCTTTTTGTAGCCTTTTTGAATGGTCAATAATGAATCAATCTGATATAGACTTGCAAGAGTACTCTTAATACAGGAAAAAAGAACTTCAGCTCTTAATACGGAAACCCTATATAGTTTTCTTGTTGAGATTAAGCAGTTCTGGTTGAATGCCATACAGGATTCAAAACTCTCAAACTTATTTGGTAAATAAGCAGGCATTTGAGATCCAGTGGTTATTTCAAGTTAACTTAGTTCTTTACATGTAAATGCACATCCTGTTTAGACTGACACATGGTTTTGTAAAAGAAAAAAAAATGAATATACGCTTATAAAGATGTTATCTATGGAGAATATGGAGTAAACAGTAAATAAGAAGAGTGAAATTTATGCTCAGGTATGGCTTCTTCCTTTTTTTTTTTTTTTTTGTCCTTTTTTGAGTGTAAAGCACAAGCTGTCGGGAGAGTTTAAAATTTCATTTTCCAAAGAATTTGAATGCTTAGAGAATTTTTTTCTCTTCTAAAGCAAATGAAAACTCTGATATAATGATAAAAGAATATACTGTCTTCTTGTAAAAGCTCTATCCCTTTATTGAGTGATAGACAGTCATTGTTTTCAAGGTATGTCTAGATTATATAAAAAATGTAATATGCAGGGCAGGATAACACTTGTTTTTATTAGTCTAAAATACACTGGATTTCAAATAACTTAGAGTTCTAATGTTGAACAGTATTTAGATTTCCAGCAGGTAGCATTGGTTGGATATGATTGATTGGCGTAACCTGGATGATTCACCCAATATCTGATCACCTCTAGTGGTAGAGAATGCTATAATTAGAGTTTTGAGAGTAACCTGGAAAACGTATTGTCTAGGCCTGAAGTCAGTGCATTCCCTCACATACTCGTCACAATTTTTAGCCTGAGAAATGTAGATTTATTTTAAAGGCAAAGAAAGTGCTTGGCTGTTTCAAATAAACTGTCCCCTGAGCTTAGAGTTGTAGATAGTTAATAAAATAAAAGTCCAATTTTGTTCCAAACATTGTTTTAAAACACCCATTTGTAAATTGTCTACATTTGGTTTTCATATGTTAATGATTTGGGATCTGAAGCTTCTTTCAGAAAGGCATTTTGGTTTATCTTAAAAAACACCATGCAAAACTGTCTAAACAACTCTGTAAATAAACTGTTCCAAATGCCTCAATTTGATGAATGAATTAAAGAATTATAGTTCTTAATCCAATTATGATCAGTCTTGTTATTCCATTCCCCATTTGAGGGTGCTTAGGGAGTGGGGATGGCAAATGATTCTCAAATGTGAGTGGAATCTTTGTTGTTTATTTTCCGTGTGTGATATAACTTAAATAATCACTCATACCTAACATTTAGGAGAAGGATTTTAGATGAAGAGATGTAATTTAACAGTCTTCAGTTAAACCAACAGTTCATTTGCATGTAAAGTTGCTCTTAATGGAAGAGTGAAATGAAGTTTTTAAGACTGTGAAGCAAGGATCTAACCTTTTGCTTAAAAATAATGAATTTTTATATTTAAAGGGGCAGAAATGGAGCACTTAAGGCTCAGTAGCAGGGCAGACATTCAGGCACTTTTAGTCACTTTCAGCTGGGCCATATTGGGACGTTTCCATGGGACTTTTAAATAAACTTTGTTGTATTCAGTGTTCGTGTTTTAAAAAAAAAGGGGAATATGCTTTTTGGGTTGTTTCCTCCAGACCCCTACCCCTTTAGCTGCCTATATGGGTGCTTTTGAATGCTTTCCTGATCTGGGGCCTGAACTTTAGGATGGGCCCTTATTTACCTCCCAGTTTGCTTTACTGGACTCTTCTGAATTTCTGTCCCATTTGCCCAATTTAACCTCCGGCTCATACGCCAATGGATTCAAAGGTGATAATAGCTTATTATGTTTTAATTCTCTAACTAAAAGTTGTTATTATTATTATTATTGCAGTTTATCATGACCATCTGATTCCTTAGAGAAAGACGTGGCGTATCAAGTGAAGCTGCCAGGAAGAAATACTTGTAAACATAGGGATTTTTTGTTGTACCACTCAAAGCATACCTTACAGGAAAGTCATTACTCTGCTTGTGAGTAAGGATGACATTCAGTGGGGACAGTGTATTGATAGAATTAGGGGAAAAATGAATACATTTAAAGAATACATGAAATAACCACTCTTTAAAAATTGAGTCTTTAAAAAAAGCACCCAGAAAAATAATGCGTCTCCAGGAAGTGGCAGTGGTGGTGACGGTGTTGGTATTGAATTCTACAGGTAGACGTCCATTCATTCTTTATTGCTGAAAGTTCATTATAAGTTAAAAAAAAAATCCCTACCTGATTATATCTTTGAGGCCCAGTGACCTGTCATTCAATTACTTCGTGATTCTTTGCTACCCCATGTCCAAAGGGGACAGATAGTGCTGCAGGCAAAGGGATGACCTCCACCTGGCCTTCCTTGGAAGCTCAGGCACTGCCTTGTCACTGCAGCAGCAGTTCAAGTCTGGGAGCTAGGGAATTCAGGAGGGACCCAGGATGCAAAAGAAGCCAGCCCACTAGCGTTTGGAGTTTTTCAGTTTAGGTCTATTTATAATTCTTCCAAGACCTCACTTGGAGTTCTGAACATTTAGTGCTCTGCCCCTTTTCTTAACCTTTGAAGCTCGAGTTTATAATCCTTTTCTTGTAGGGATATTGCACGGATTACAGTAGGTATTGTATATCAGATTCCTAGCATAGGGTCTCTCATGAACGAGGTGCTTGGTAAATGTTAGCTACACTCTTATCTCCCTTCAATCAAGTCTAGATTTTGATCATTAATCATGTTCGAAGCTTCATTTTATACTTGCTTTGAACTTATTTGAATCCAAGAAGAAAAATATATCACTTTCTTGAGGCTGAGAGCAACACTTTAAAATGGTGATTCAGTTAACGTCTGTATATGATCTCTGACAATGTGGTTTTATTAAGATGCTGTGTTTGGTGCAAGTGTGAATTCTATCTTTTATTCATATAAATGTTCCTTCCGTGAAAGGAACAAAAACTTTAGGACCTAACTATAGATCTCTCTTCTTGTTATAATTTTTGATTTCTTGTTACAGATATAAAACTAGTGAAAATTTATTGTGATGTTATCCATTGAGAGTCATGTACCCTCCGGCTTATGTTAAGTTTAGCCCACGTGGGTAGAGAGAAATTCCACTTGGAAAAAGAGATAAGTCTGACTTTGCAATGTTTTGCCCTAAAGAGTTAACAGTTCCTTCATTGGGAACCTCATAGGTTTGTTTGTTTAAATTGGGTGCAAGGAGAAAGGCACGATCAGTGTACCATTGTCTATTTGAAGAGATGATGTACAGTAACATGGAAAACTTAGGGGTTGTTTTCTTCTCGCAATGATTCAGAGAATTTCTCTGTTAAGTACAACTGACCAAAGATAAAGAAAAGGCTAAGGAAAGAAAAAAAAGCAAGTAAATGACTTACTTGGTTATTGCATTAATTTGGGTCCATGAAGAAGCAGACGCCAAGATGGGATTAGACATGTTAAGACGTTTTTGGGGGGAGGGCATGGGAGAAGACTGCGAGAGCCTTTTAGCCATGACCCAGGTTTGACGCTTATGTAAGGAGGAAGGGCAGGAAAGAGGATTGAGTAGGAAGAACTTGACTGTAGTGCAGTCTGAGAAGGGTTTGGCTAGGGAGCCGAGAGTCAGCCATTGGAGGAACCCTCTGTCTCAGTGGAATGGCCTGCATTCATAGCCCCCACTGTGCTCAGTCCTTGGCTAGGAGCAGCCCTCTGGAAGCAGGGCCTTGGAGCACAAATGATACTGGAGACAGAGAGGGGCAGCCGGTGGGACACTGAGTCCATTATATTCTGGCCACAGGAGATCTGACTGGTGTAGTCGTGGTTTGGAAGTATAGCTCTGAGCGCTCGCTCTGGTTGGGTGGACCTGCCACTTAAAAAAAGACCTGGCGATTTCTTTGAGTTCTGATGCTTTATTTTCCTCCATTGTAAAATGAGGATAATGATTGTGTCACCTCACAGAGTGCTAGTCAAGATTAAATGAGGTTATATGAGATTATATATAAATCCATAGTACCACGCATGGTACAAGCGAAATGCTCAACATATAGTTCTCTCTTTTTAATGTACTCATAAAATGCAATTGAGAGGTATAGGTGAATCGTATCAGGTGATGGGAAATATATTTAAACGGTAGGTAGTTCATGTAATTAGAAGGTGTTGTTTATGCAAGCAGACATACTTAATGCCTTTTCAGAATAGCTCACTTCAGTTCCCATGCTTCAGTCCTTATTTTTATGAGGCTGTAAACAGTGCAACAGATAGACCAGCTGACCTTGACCATCTTCTGGTAATTTGCCCTAAAGCGTGAGGTAGACAGAACAGTCTCTTCATTTCCTTACCCCTCTAGGCTTCCTATTCAGTTGAGAAGCGGCTTGCACTGTACGTCTGCATTTTATCTTGAGCCTCAAACACCTTGCGAGTCTTTGCTCCCCTGTGTTACTGTTCCTAAACCAACTTGCCGCGCGCCGCACAAAGCACTGAACTCAAGTGGCCCTCAGCGCGAGCTCCTGCTGTGATGAGTCACAGAGCCACCAGCACTTTGTTGCGTTAGATTTGATCACTGCCATGAGCAGTCCCTTCGATTGTCAGCTAAGAGACCCTTCAGGGAGTTGTCCCTTAATAGAAAGTCTCTTTTCTTCCCTCCTGTTGTAACTTTAAATTAAAAGAAACTGTAGAGGAGCTGGTGGCCTTGCAGCAGTTCATTCTTCTACCTACTGGGAGAACAACATCTGAGAAAAGACGTTATTGGACTGAGAATTGAGGTGTTGCTATTTTTGGGGGGCCAGCGTCGGGGGAGGGGCGGCTGCGGGGGAGGACGAGGCTCTCGGTAATGTCGTGGCAGGGCGGCTGGCGGGGTGCCGATCCTTCTGTGCGTGCTGGGGAGCATTTGGGGGATGGAAGACATTGACTTAGCATGTTGGGATACATGAGACCACTGGTATTTTGCCCCTGATTTTTAGGTGGTTCTGTGTATGGTACTGTGGGAAACTGGCACCAGGACAGCTTCAGAATCCAAGGAGGATGGGAGGCAGGAAGAGAGAGCTAATTTTTGACACATTGCTCAGACAAGTGCCCCCTCTAGGGAATCTGTGCCCAGGATAAGGACTGCTTACTGTGAGGCTTTTGGCATAGTTTTCCCCAAATAGTGAGTGCTGGTTGCTTCAATGTCACTAGTTAAAAAGGTTGACAAACTGAACATTTGGAGAGGCTCTCTGCTGAGCCAGGCGTTGTACCCTCTGCAGTTGCTGGTCCATCCCCATTCTGGGTTAGGGCCTGCCCTCAAATCGGATGCCTGCTAGGATTCCCTGGGGCACTTCACGGGCTGCTGAAAGCTGAACTTGTTTGACGTGTGGTATCAGGGGCTGACTGGGGTTTGCATGTTCTGGCGATGCTTGGTGTCACTGTGCAGTATTGGCAGCCTTTCACATGTATCTGGCACAGTCTCGTTACTTTACTCTTGCACTGGGAGCTGCTTTGGAACAAGTGCATACCATTTCTTACAACTCTGTCTTGACTTTCCATACTTCACTTTCTCAGCCTCATCTCCACTGTACCTTTACTACTAGCAGAATAGTAGTGCCTTTTCTACATTAAATCAGGAAGTAAAGTGACAGTTTGAATGCACACTAACCAACCAACCAAACAAATCTCTAAGTTTGTAAAGAAAGTTAACGGGCTCACTGTTTATTTCTAGGGACCTCCTCAGCCCCGCAAACGTGCCTCCCTTCCCCTGTCACTGCTTACTGGGCTTTTCTTAACCCTTCTCTTCCCACAAGGTCTTTCTCCTTCTGGCGCCATCACCACTGTGCATTGAGTTAACTTCACCAGAGGAAGTGAGAAGTGGAGAGTTCTCTAAGTACTCTGCTGCCTGTTTCGAAAGGGGTAGCCGTAGGTGAACAAACATTTGGAAGGTAAGCTCCTTGAGGGCATGGTGTTGTATTTCCAGCACCATCACAGTACCTGGAACAGGGCAGCCACGGAATCAATGATTGCTGAGCCAACTTGTCTTGCCAACTGAGCTTCATTCCTATTCAAGGCAGCCCTGCATGATGGGGAGGTGGGAAAACTAACAGTGGTTGAGCCTCGGCCATGTTCCAGGCACGTGCTAGGTGCTTTACATGGGTAATCCTATTTAATCCTCACAGCCCACAGATTAGGTGGCAATTATCCCCTTTTCACAGATGGCCAAACAAACTCCAGGGGGTCAGGTACTCACTCATTTTCCTCAGTTAGTGAACAGGAGAATCATGGCCTGGATTTCAGTCTTTTTGACTCATCCACATGTATTCTTTCATCCTGCTGTGGCCAAGATACTGGTGTGGGGTTCCCATCCGTGAAACGGGAGCACTGATGCCTGCCTGTCTACCACAGGGATAGTTAGGAGCAGGTGAGAAGTGGTCACCGAAAGTGATGCTTGAGCTGTAATTTCTAAAAGTCACTTACTATTATCAAGTACCCACTGATCCATTTATTAACCAAATGAGTATTTATTGAACACACAGTTAGGTGTTGCTTAAGCTGTACTTAACAGGAAATATTTTCTGACTTGAAGCAGAGTTTCTGACTACATAAAAACTGATATCAAAGGAATTTATAGAACAGTGTCTCAAAGGTGATCACCCTGTCACCTTGCTGAAAACCACTTGGGATGTTTTTGAAAATCTACCTTTCTGGCCCCCCCTCAGATGTAGGGAACCTGAACCTCTGTGGTTGAAGCCCTGTAACCCTGAATTTTTAACAAGCATGACTGGCGATTCTTTTGCACATAAAAGTTTGAGAACCAGTGATAAAAAACCTTTTATCGATTTAGTTTGGTAGTAAGTTATATATATGGCATATGGAGATAAAGTAAGATGCTCAGAGAGTAGTGGCAGGGCCAAGATAAAGCACAGGTGATTGCTGGATTGCTAGAAAGACTTTTTTGGTGATTTGGTGTTAGGAGTTTTTTTTTTTTTTTTTTTTGCGGCGCGCGGGCCTCTCACTGCCGTGGCCTCTCCTGTTTGCGGAGCACAGGCTCCGGACGCGCAGCCTCAGCGGCCATGGCTCACGGGCCCAGCCGCTCTGTGGCATGTGGGATCTTCCGGGACAGGGGCACGAACCCGTGTCCCCTGCATCGGCAGGTGGACTCCCAACCACTGCGCCACCAGGGAAGCCCGGTGTTAGGAGTTTTGAAATAAAATTGAAAGAACCTAAGTAAATTTGAGTATATAGAACACTAGCATGCTTAAGGTCCAGAGTGAGGGGACCTAACAGAGTGGGTTGGGGCAGGGGAAGGGTGGCAGTTCTGTGCATTCCAGGCTTGAAAAGATCTTTCTTTGCAAGGACAGGTGGTTAAGTAAACTGAAGACCAGGGGTTGATTTATTTATTTCAGTTCTGTATCCCAAATGTTTAGAACAGTGTCTGGGACATAGTAGGTACGGAAAGACCTTTGCTTAACGAATGAATAAAAACAGATGGAGGGAGAGAGCAATATGTGGAGAATAGATTAGAGTAGCTTGATTATGATTACTGTGGTTAAAGAAATCAAGAAGGAGTATGCTGGAAAGGAATCCTAGTGAGATCAGGCAAGGACAAGGTTGTAATTAGACTAATATGGTCCTTACAGGAGAGTGCCTTCATACAAACAGATAAACAATGGAGAAACAAACCTGAGGTTTGTATGGGATCAAATCATCAGGCTGCTGTTTGTGTGTATTATCTTGGGAGCAGCAATTACTACATGAGGATAGGGACTGAGTCTGTTTTGTTCTCCAAATGATCATAGTACTTAATAAATATTTATTGAATAAATGACCGGGTTTCCACAAGGACTGGAAAAGAAAGCTTCTAAACGATACAAACATGTCTTGTAAAAAGAGAAAAAAAAATCTTTACAAATGCTAACCAATAGATTGGTGATCGTGAAAATAGTCAATCTTCATAAAACTGGAAGTTCTTAGTCTGTTTGGAGTTTAGTAGGCTGTCCATCGGATTGTTTGCCTGTCACCAAGCAGCGCTTTGCTGTTCATGTCACTTTCATTTTACTGTTGTCGAAAATCCACGGGGATGCCTAGCGCAGTGCCTTGCCGATATTAGCTATTGGATAAGTATTGGCTGAAGAGTTCAATCTGTGAATGAAGCGTATTGACTGGGGCTGGGGGCAGGGGAGGTGGGAAATTGAAGGCAGATGAAGAGAGTTGCCTTCCTTCACTTAGAATTCCCAGAGTGACCTGAGATCCAGTGACCTTTAGTAGGCAGATTTTCCATATAACTCAAAGCCTGGTTATTGTAATCTTGAGAGGAAGGTTGCTTGCTAAGGTAATGACTGCAAAGGTGGGTTCAGCATTGTTAGAAGAGGCAACCATTTGATCTCGAAAGTCAGGCTGGAAAATGTATTGGGGAAAAGACGGTGAAAAGTAATTCTAAACCTAACTGGAGTTTCAGTAGAAAAATGGCTCTAATTCAAATGGTGTAATGTTAACATCAATGCGCGTCTTGTGGCTCAAGCCCCGCATACTGCTTTGGAAATAAAAGGAGATTGTGTAAAGAATTAGCAATACAAGGCATTTTTAAGTGCTTTATTGCAGAGGCCTGTGATACTCTGTGAAATCTATGCAGGCTTTTTCTTCCTGCTGTGCTTAATTTCAGAATCTGATGCTATTACCCATCCTTGGAGAAAAAAAAATCATTCTCTGTTAACTCTTAAAAACCGAGTTTAACATTGCACTTGCTTTCAGCATAATCTTTCTGACATTTCTCAGGAAGAGAGAAGTGGTGTATTTAGCCACGGAGGATTTTTGTCTCCAAGTTTAGTATCCAGGATTGCTTCTAGGGGGTGGCATTAGAGTAAGAGGGCAAGTTGGAAATAAATGTTAAAAGCTTAAGTTTAGAAATGGCTCAAGCAGCTTGAAGAATAAGGTCCCTGAAAGAGTCGGCAGAGCTTGTGTTTGGCGTGCATCCAGATCAGAAGCCAGAAGGGCAAATGTGTTATAAAGAAGATCAGGCAGAAGCCAGGACAGGAGTTAAAGCTTCACAATATAGGTGACTATCTTCTTGTGACATGAAGACAAGACCCCCAAAATAAGTTCCTTGGCATGCCATTATTGTGCCCCTTTGCCTGTCTAGCTTGAAATAGCAGTTGATGTTGACTGATAGTTTACTGTTGCTAGGCATTGTGTTAAGCAGCTTATTTTTTATTTTTATTGCTTCTTCCCAGAAATTCCCTGATGTAGATACAAATGTTGCTCCATTATACAGATAAGGAAACTGAGCTGGCCCAAAGTAGTGTAGCTGGTATATGGTGGAGCTGAGACTTGAACCCAGAGTGGTCTGATTCTGAGGCTTGGGCCCTTACCCATTGTAATATAGGAAGTATATTTTAAGTCCTGTTGAGTCATCCCTCAAAATTATGCTTGTGTTTCCCCCTTCCTTTATATGTGTACTTCTGTCACTCTAGGACAGGCTCCTTTCAGCTTATTTCTGAACTTTTGCAAAGTTCCCCCAAGTGGGATCTCTCCCTACAGTCTGTACTGTTGACAATTGTCAGGTCAGTCTTCCTAACATGCTATTTAGGTTATGTTGTCCCTTTCTTAAACGTTCATGGTGCTTGAATACTACACACAGATGGGACCCAGACCCTTAAGTCTGTTTTTTAAGGGCCTTACCATCTTCTCCAAGTCTTCTACCTTTTCAGGTTCATATTTGAAACCTTCCTTTTGAGAACAGTTTGCTTCTGATCTGGATTCAAGCTGAGCACAGTTTCCCAGATGACTCTCAAACTGTCTGTGACACGTGAGCCTTGTCAACTCCTCTCAGAATGCTCATGCCAGGGGCCTTCCACGGGCATTGCATCAAAAGCCGTTGCTCGCATTTGAACCCTGTCTGACTTAGGGAATTCTTCCGGAGTTGCTTTTCCATCTGCTTCAAACCTCCTCATCGTTTGATTTTCCTTGGTTCCCAATCCACTTGACTCTCTCTTTCAACTTTCTCTTTTGATTTTGTCTCTTCATTCATTCAGTAATCAGCAAATATTTGTTGAGCACCTACTATGAGCCAGACACCACGTTAACTGCTAGAGAGTCTGTGATGTGTGGAACAGGCCCACAACTTGCATGCAAGGATTTAGATTCTATTGGGGCAAATAAATTTTAATCAAATAATCAACTGCATTTCTGATTGCAAATTGTGGAACTATATTTCACAAAATTATATACAACATAGAGGACAAGTATCTGATATTTTGGCAGGACAGTCAGAGGAGGCAGCCATGAGGAAGTCACGTTTGAAGGATGGTTAATGAGGTAAGGAGGACATAGGGAATAGCATGTGCAAAAGCTCCAAAGAGAGAGGGAGAAGGATGTGTTCCTGGAATTAGAAGGCCAGCATGGCTGGAGCAAAGTGTATTGTAAGCATGTTGTGAATATGCCTTATCCTTTGAGAGATATTGTGAGTTTGCCTAGGGATGTGGATGCTGTAGTTCAATATTATACTCCTCTTTTGGATCATCATTTACGTCGTTAACATGGCAGTCTACTTAACCTCTCTCAGTGTGTGATTCCTCATCTGCAGAATGGGGATAATTAGATGTACTTCATAAAGCAGTTGTGCGGAATTAATGAGAGAATGAGAACAAAGTCTGTAAAACAATTCTTGGCCATAATGAGCTCCACCATGTGATGACATTTTATGGTCATAAATGTTATTGTTTGAAATCAGAAACCTGTATCTTATTACTACTTTTGTCTACTTGGAGCTCAAAAAAATTATTGAGTTCAGATTTGGATTTAAATTTATGTATCATTTCTGCCAGGGAGATACAAATATAAGTAAATCTTGCTTCTTGTCTGCACAAATCTCTATTTGATAAGGAAGCTAGTAACATAAATTGGTAATTATATATCAGTGTGATAGGTATAGCGATAGAGTATTTGGAGAGCACAGAAGAGAGGTTGGGGGAAGATTTTCTAAGTGAATTGATGTATGAGCTGAGTATTTTATCAATCAATTAAATACATAGTAAAATAAAGTATGTATATTGTATAAAATTCAAAGCTACATAACAAAATAGCACTCCTGTCTTACGATCATGCCACTCCATTCCTATTACTTCCAACTCTGTATTTCTAAAGAAAATGTTTACTCCTTATTTTTCAAAAAATGTTAGTGATTAACCTCCTACTATTTGGCTTTGTTATTCTACTCTTCCCCCACCCCTACTTCCTAAAACCACACGTATTCCTTTTCCCATTGTCCCAATATACTTTCATCTCCCCCCTTTTTTAGGGCTAAATCAGTTCAGTAAACACAGTTACGGGAATTCCCTGACAGTCCAGTGGTTAGCACTAGGCGTTTTCACTGAGGGAGCCTGGGTTCGATCCCTGGTCCAGGAGCTAAGATCCCGCAAGCCCCGAGGCCAAAAAAAATCAAAAATACAAAACAAATAAAAAAACAAAAAATACCCCCCAAAACACACAGTTACTTTGACTCTTTAAAATGTTGTTTATCACTGAGAATATTATATATTGATTACTTTTACTTTTTATACAACTTTTTTGGTTTTCCTGGAGTTAATAATGGCTTCTGTTCAAACCTACAGGTTTTACTAGAAGTGCCCAATGTTTACTGGAATTTCTGAGTCAGGCTTAAAAAGGTGGAGTGACATATCCAGGGTGGGCCTTGGGGGCAGTCCGCTGTGATTGGAAGGATCATTTTATCACTGGCATAATTTAGAATTAGGCTTAGAATTAGATAATAAAAAGACCATTGACTTTTAGTCATTTATATTGTGCTTCTTAAAATTTCTGCAGACACTGCGGTCCCTTATTGCCTGCACTTGGGCACACTGCTTCTGCCAACCTGCCCTTGGAAAGGCTCTGAGTTAAGCTAAGAAAGGAAGAGGGTGGTGCTTTGAGAAGGGAGGAGGGTATTCCAAGCAGATAGGACAACGTGAGGGAAAAGGCAAGAAGGTGAAACATAGCGTGGCGTGTTTGTGAAATTACGGAGAGTTTGGTGTCGGTAGAACATAAAGTACATGATAGGAACCAGCTGAGATGAGGCTGTGATGTTGGCCGTGGTCAGAATCAAGGTGGTCTTTTTATTATAGACCAAATGCCCCAAATTCTGTCCTTTAGGCCACGGGGAACCTTATGATGTTCGGTAACATGGTCTGCGTTGCTTGTGAATGAACTAATGACACATTAGCCAGAAAATGCAAAACTGGCTCCTTAAGTCAGCAGTTAAAATGCGTATTTGGTGACATGTTAATACTTTAGGGGTACCCTATCAGTAGAATTTTTAGAGCACACAATCCTGTAGGATGTGCATGCAGGCGCAGACACATATTCATAATTTATGTACATGTGTTATACTTGAGCTAATATTCAGGGCACAGTAAACTCTGAGAGCAAGGTTTAGTTTAAATAATAGTTGAAGTAACAGTGGTATTACATCAGAGTTCCCTGGAAACCAACTCTGACATGTAGATTTGCATGCATTGGATTTATTGGGAGGGTTCTTGGCAACAGCACCTGCGACGGGCTCAGAGAAGCAGGATGGGCCTAAGGAGAAGTTGACTGTGACGCAGTGGGGCTTCACCTAACCTATGAGGAGCTCTGGAACTGGATAGCTCCTTGGAGATGTCCTGAACTGAGACAAGGGGGCCAGGCTTTTGTCACCATACATTGGTGCTGGATGTGGGCCATCCCTGGGGAGCCGGAGGAACTTTGGATGAGGGCAGTTCTTGAGAAAGGCCTTAGATGTGAGTCTTCAGCAGCCAGCACTCTTGGTAGCTAGGAAATGAGTGCTGCTAGGTAGCACACTACAGTATCCACTGAACACAACCTTCCCGAGACTCTCAATGTTTTTGAATTCTCATAGATTCTTCTTGAAATATGGCTGACGAAGAGCAAGCAGTGGGTCTAAAAGATACAGTTCTGCCATTTTCCCGTGTTCACTTGTATTTGCATTGTTAGTATTACTTCGAAAATTCCTAGATTTTTGTTTTGTTTTGTAGGACATATGTTAAAACCACTTCTCTGCTTTATGAGGGTTAATTTATCTAAAAATTAGACAGTGTAGTCCACCAGCCACAATGTGTGACAAAATGGTAAAACAAAAGAGAGAGAATGGCATTAACATTAAGTTCTTCCAGTTGTGAAATGAAGGCCTCTGTGGCAATCTAGGAATAGTTAGATGAAAAAAAGAAATACGTGGATCATCTTGAACTTCCAGCTTTGGAGAAAATGTCTTTATGGAATGAGACCAAGGGACATTTTAATTGGAGGCAGGACAGCTGATTGGACATAGACATATGGTGGTGGTAATGGTGTCTTTGTGTATTTATAAAGCAGGAGGAATTCTTGCCTAGTATGTGGACAAGAGTATAGGCCTAGGTTTTTCAGGTTACCAGATGGGCATCTAAGTCAGTGTTCTCCTAACTTTTTTTTGATAATGTATATACACCATCAATAAAAAAAGAAAATATTACTTTACTAACAGTAAACATGCAAAACTAGAAATTAAAAGGCCTGAGATAAAGAGGGAATAAAGGATATCTATAGAATAAGAAATATAAATAAAAATTGTAATATTCTCTTTTAGCATGCCAGTGGATTTTTTTTTTTTTTTTTGAACCCACCTTGAAGACTCTGAGCTAGTTTTCTAGAGCATAAGTTATATACTTAATAGGGGAGAAAGTGTACTGGTGTCAAACTTTGACAATTTTATGAGTTTGACCTATGCAACTATTTAAATGTGATAGTATGAACTACAGGTATTAAGAAATAAATAAGGTTTTAGAACACAATTGTGGTACTTTAAAATATTTTAAAAATCATGAAAGGAATGTGCGTGTGCATGTGCACACGTGTGTATGTCTGTTTGTGTGTTTGCGCTAGCTAGCGTCATAATGACTTAGCATTTCCTTCTGTTTAGCAATTCCTCATAATTAACTAAAAGGTTGGGGCCACACTGACACCATTACCCCTCTGTATATCTGGCTCTAATTTACGAGCCATATCCTGCATAATATGCCAGAATGCTTTTGAATGTTCTCTCACTGCTTATTTTTCCTTGGATTCATAAATTTATAAATGTTGCATGCAACAATTAAAATATATCTTTATTTGTGTCTCTCAGCAGTAGAGTACCTGAAAAGGCAAAACCTTTCCTAAATGTAGTAAGTTCCTTCATGTCCTTTTGGAATTTTAAATGTTTATAAGCATTTTTATAGCAAAACTCAGCGCGGCTTTAAAGAATTATTCCAGATTTATCTTGTGCCTGAACTTTAGATAGCTTGGCTTCCTTATTAACCTCTTTTATTTTGTTAATAAAAGTTCATTTCAGTTGTATTTTCATTTTTATATTTAACAGTGTCTGCTCACAAATGTTGGTTGCTTTGAATTTCTTGGAAGGAAGGGGATAAATACATTTCAGGTAGCATTATTGGCATTATTACTACTTTTCATTACAGATTAAATTAAAAGGTAGCCAGATTTGGAACCAGTATATAGAAATCTTAATAAGGATATGGTAATCATGGTTGGATTCCTAAGTAAACCTAATCATATAATTTAAAATATAGTTCATAAGTTAAAAGGCAGAAACCTCATTATGCTAGAGAGTGCTATTTTTAAAAATAATAAAGAATTAAGCTTCCTTTTTTATATGCATACAAATGATCTTTCCATTACTGAGTAAAGGACATATACTGTCTCTCAAAAAAATACTGTGCCTTGACGTCTTCAGGTGATTCCATCCATATTTGTTCTTATTCTCTTTATAACCATTTGCATATTGATCTTAATAGCAATTTAAAATATACAATGTTGTATTTGACTATGGTTAACTCTTAATTCATTCTTTTAAAATATGTTTATTGTGAGTCTGTTCTTTGTCACATATGACAAACGTTGAGTAATGGAGTTACCATGGTAAGTAAAAGAGATTTGGCCCCTGCCCTTATGGAGTTTCCAATCTAGTGAGAAAGATGGAGTTTAATCAGCTAATCACGCTGGAGAGACATTCTCTTCTCCGGTGTAATTGTGACTGGCAGTTGGATTGTTAATTAAAAAAAAAATTGCTACAGCCTAGAATCTTAGAGAAATGATGTCATCCTTCCTTAAATATTGTAGGATTTTAAACAATGTTTAGTCAGCTTGTTTATTGGTGTTCCATTGTTTATCAGTATTTATCAATTTGCCAATTAATTGATGTTTAGTTGAAGCTTTTAAGGATGGGTCTCTTGAGTAACATTCCTTGTCATCTTCTTGGGTAAGTCACACCCAAAATATATGTTCTGTGGTTTTTACTTTTGATTTGCTAAAAATGATTAGGAGAACTTCAAGGCATTTGGCAAGCAATCCAAGTGCAGAAGTTTGTCAAGTTTTTTTGATCTTTATTCCAATTTTATGAAGCTACTAGACACCTAATTTAGTGGTCTTTCAAAAACAATTTACCTTTATTCCTTAAAGAAGCGTTCAATCTAGTGTCACTAACAGCATCCTTTTGCCCTCATATTCTATTACTTATGTAATATTTAATGAATTTACTCAATTACAATGGCAAATAGAAATGGTATAAAGAGCCTTGGGATCAAGCAGATAAGTAAAGCAGTTAGAGTGGGAGTGTGTGGTGTGCTACAGTAGCCTTTTTGCTATTAGGGTGCGCTGGCTAATAGTATGTTTCACGGAGGGAATGGAGCATATCCGTAACTCTGGTGACTTGGTGAGCGTAGGTTGGCTATGAAAGTTGTATTCTAAGGCTAGTGATGAGTACTATGGAGTATATTATGGGGGATGAATACAGGGAGCTATAAGGAGATATTATAGGGTAGCCTGATTTATTTTAGAAGTCACAGCAGGACTTTCAGGAGGATGAGACATTTGGGTTGGAATATGAAGAGAAGTAAGCTGTGGTTGAGTATGGAGAAAGAACACTTTGTGCAAAGCTCTGAAGTAGGTTAAAGGTTGGGATATTGAAGAACCAAAGGAGACCAGAGTGGCTGGGGCACAGAAAAGAAGGGCAAGAGTCATGAAGAATGAGGCTGGAGGAGGAGGCTGGAGTCCTGTCATGTAGCGTCTTGTAGATGCTGCTGAGGTTCTGGGTGTTTATCAAAAAAGTAAGGGCAAGTAATTAAAGGATTCAGACTTGCATTTTAAAAAGATCATCCTGGCTGTTGTTTGGAAAATGGAATGAACAGGGCATCAGTTCTGTAGTGATTAGAGTAGTCTAAATAAGAAACGTTGTCCTTGTCTCCAAAACTATTCATTCTTCCATTTTTCAGGGCCTTATCCTGCTGCAAGTCTAAACGGGTCCTTGAAATACTTGAGGAAAAGCAGAACCTAAATTCATCATAGGTATAAATCTTTTCAATACTCAGAAAGACCTGGAATGGTATTTTCTATAGCGCACTTTGCTTACCATTTTCTCCTTTTATATTCGTATTTATAGTCATGATTTCAGCACATCCTGTTGTCAAGACAATAGGAAAAAAAGGAAAAGTCATTCTTTTAAGCTTGTACCATGCTAATGATTTTCTTTGAAAGGACAACAAGTGTGTTAATTTTATCACTGTGGGTCTAAAACTTAACCACGAAACATCATTCTTTACTTCTAAACTATGTGTAACAAAGAAATTCTTTATTGCAACTTCATCAGTAATTCAAATGCAACTTAAAGGAAAGTAGGGCAGCGTAAGGATAAAAAGCACACTTGTTCCATAATTGAGTCGATTAAATAGTTTTGAGTCCCACTGTCATATTCATATTGATGAAACAACTTTTATAACTACAAAGAGTCTAATAAGAAGTAAGACCTCAGAATTATGAGACAATGTCATAGACATTTCTGTATTTTTTCCTATTGTAAAATACAAATAGTGAAAGCAAGCTTTTACTTGTGTGCGATAATGAAGGAACAGCTTTTGAAAGGTACTCTTACTGGGATTTTCATAGTTTTCAAGGCTGTGCAGTAATAACCCAAGCTATTTTGGAACTGTGCATACATTAGTGTTCTGGTGCAACATGATACAATAACGTGTGAAAACGTATAGGATCGCACCTTGTTTAAATTTGCAATTTTTGCACGTAATCCCACAGTGAGCTCTTGTCAGGTTTTGACTGCATAGGGGAGGAAAAGTTTATAGAAGCCTAAGAATGGGTTTGGATGTAAATATCTGACTATGAAAATAAGACTTTATAAAAATTGTACTCTTTTGAAAGATCAAAAGAGTTCAGTTTATATTATATGTAATATTTTGCAAATCAACCTGTGGTTAGTTTCGCCCAGTGGAAGCTTCAGAATGTGCGTAAATAACCTTCAGAATGAAGATGTATATCTGCTCTATTTTGTATTTGCAGAGTGTGAGTGAAAAGTACAGAGTTTGATTTTTAAAGACAATGATCACATTATAATTTATGCATTCATATTAATGTTGTTTTTCAGAATTGTCACCCAGAGAAGCAAAACCCTGATTCCATTGATGCCCTTGTCCAAAACATTTTGGAAAACTTCCTCTCAGAACTGTCTTTTGACTGTCATTTGACTAAAACATCTATCTCATAACTTTCTATTTGCATTTTATACCAAGATTCATCATGCTTCTTTTTTACTCACCAGAGTTGGCTATAAATGTCTCTTTGAAATGATGAAAATGGCTAAAATTGACTTTCAAATTATGAAATTTGTCACCATTGAGGATATTTAGAAATGTGTATGCCTGTGTGTGGTACAGACTTAGAAAGCAGTTTCAAAAGGAGGTAGAAATACTGTGAGTAAAGGCTGAGCTTTAGAGTGAGTGAGTGGTGTTCTGAGGTGACCACTGTTAAGGGAAGGCACGTTTGGATGACATGGTATGTTTGTTTAAAAACCAGTCACATTACTTTTTAATGACACTGTATATTAGTTTTTACAACGTATACAAAGAAAAATGCAAACATGCCTTTTGGAATGCAAGGCCAAAATATCTTACACAATTAGCAGCATATTTTATTAGGAAGACAGTTAAAAGATTAAGCAACTACAGTGCTAATCCTGTGTTGGCAGATTCTTCAGATAATGGTCTTTACGTGGGAATATCTCCACACAGTTTTATTTTATTTAAATACTGTCATTTACTGTCTGATCTATAAGTATGTGTATTTCCTTTAGCATCTTACGTAATTCATACTTATTTTCATGTCATCTGAAGGTACTAGTTGGTAGTATTTGAAATTTTCATTTCAGTTGACCTCTTCCTATAAGTAATTGACCCGGTTTTCAGAAGTATTAGTGCTTGTTTTCTTAACCGTCAGTAAAAAAATCAAGTAGTCACATGTGCTTGAAATGTAAAATAATTGGATTGACTTCTAAATATTTTCTTCGTTTAAAAATAATCTGTGGTCATTCAGTACAACTCACACAAGTTTATGTGTTAAATGATTTATGAATAAAATGAAAATGAATTAGTAATGTACATATCCAGAATGTTCACCACTTGCCTCCAGTTTGAACACCTTTGTTGTGTTCTTTCTTAAATGGGTAGGAAATGAAAGAAGTGATTGCCAGAGAGACTTAGTTGAGTAGCTTTTATTTTCTGAGTATTAGAATTGGTATTAGTGCTGTCTAATAGAAGGAGAGGAAACAATTCAAATATAATTTTGCCGTGGTTGGTTTCTGCGACCCTGTAAGATCAGTGAAGATTAGAAGCCCAAAGATCTCAGAGGGTTTAGGACAACTTTCTGAGGCAGGGGATGGCAAATTATAGCCCCTGGGCAGGACTCTTGTTTAGTGAATAAAATTTTATTGGAACACAGGCATGCTCATCCATTAACTTGTTATCCACGCCTGCTTTCAAGCTGTAAGAGCAGAGTTGAATAGTTGTGGCTGATAACATACAGCCCATAATACGAAAATATTTACCATGTGGTCCTTTAAGAAAAAAATTGCTGGACTTGTAAGATAAAGGACCACTAGTTGTACCTGATGTCCCCATCTTTATGAAAAATCTAAAGCATTTAGAGAGCCTCTTTGGAAATTAGAGGCAACATACACAACATATTTGGAAACATGGCTATGATCCATTTGTCAGAAGATATAAAAAGATTCAAGGTTTAAGGGGAGCTCAAAGCAAGAGTGGGCCCTTATTGCAAGTCTGGGCTGCAATCAGTGCAGACGGTTCTGCCCCTTGGGTCATAAGACTAGGCAGAAGCCCAAAGGGTAGTTTCTGACTTTCGGCTTTGGGCGTTATCAACAGGCATTTATAGCTGCTTGAAAATGGATAGATTTAAGTGCAAACCAGTGTTTGAATATGAAGATCTGGTATACACTTTTGCACCACTTTTCAGTATAGCTAACACACCCTTTGGAGATAAAGACTTCTTGTTTAACATGGTATGTAGTTTGTGTAGACTGATTTGTGTCATAGTGATTCTTTTATCCTGGTTAAACTATGTTCACATTTCTTTTTTTCTGGTTTTGTGGTACTAAATGGGCTTTCTTTTCCTGAATGCCTTTATCCTCGACTGTTCTAAAAATTTTAAAGCACAAGATTTATGCAGGAATTGTTCCAGACTAATAGCTACTTCCTTCATATTAAACACCTTAGTTTGTATTAATGAAATTGGGTGCTCTTTTGTTCCTTTTCCCAACAAGGGGAACAGTTTTGGAGACTAAATCAGTGTTAACATGTGCTGCACTTTTAGTTCTTTGGTAACTTTATTTTACCTATTAACTGTCATGGATTTTTGACAGCAAATGTCATATTTGAAATTCCATTGAAGGAAAGTATAACACTGTGATAATGTTCATTTGCAATATAATTATTCATTGACAATTTCTAAAATCTATAATAGGTTAGAAAATAAAATCCCAGCAGCTTTCATGTTCCCCATTAAGAAAAGTAGATTCAGAAAGCTTATATCATGGTACTGCTTACCAAAAGTTAGGAGTTTTATTCTTGTAGGAGTTAGGCTATTAAGTAATGTTTATATAATCCTGATAAACATTTCTCCATGACTGAATTTTGAGTGGAAAACTTTCTTTCCTAAAAGGCTCTAAGTGAAAAAAAAAAGGCCTGTCCTCTGACTGTGTGTAGTGTGTGTGTGTGTGTGTGTGTGTGTGTGTGTGTGTGTGTGTATTTAGATCTATCTTAATACCAACTAATGCCAACATCTGGCAAAGAGATGGAGATCTGGGAATTTGTTGCTTGAAACCCTGGGACAAAGTGTTCTGCTCTGACCAGCAAACATAGCTGTGGACTTGAACTGGAATCTTCAGGGGCAGAAACGTCTTAACTGTCTGGAAAATTGGCCTGAGTCACCATGAAGGCACTAAAACAAAACTAATTTTAAGCAGGTCAAAGTTCAGTGATTCCCTCTGGAATTCAAACTTTTTAAAAGAGTCTCATGTTTAAGTGAAAAGGGTCAAAGTTGATGCACTGTTACAATGTTTTGAATGCTTTCCCTTAAGAACAGCCACCCAAGCTCGGATTAGCATGAGGAACTGCAAGGCTGGCACTTGCGTCTAGGTTAAAAATATTTTAAAGCAGTAAATGCCGTCAGTACAGAGAGATCCCTGGGAGCCTTCCTATTCAAAAATATGTGAGCTCAGGGCAGCGACTGCAATGTAATTTAGGGCAGTGTATGCTTCATAGCTTTGGAGAATATTGCTTCCTGCTAGTGTTCCATCAGAGAATGGTAGGATAGTAGTAATTTTAGAAGGTGGTATTCCTGTTTGTCTTACATCGAAAACTTCAGAATAAATAAAAGGACGCAGCAACTGAACAAGAAATGTGACTATGGAAAAGTACCAATGAATCTAAATTTGAACTGAACAGATACAAAATCAGCATGGGTGTAGGAATATTTTTAAGGCGAAGCTACGGTGAAAGTGACTCCCCAGGGAAGGAACTGCACAGGTATGTATGGTGTGTGACAAAGAGCCTAAAGAAACTTTCAAGAAAGTGCCTTGTCAACAGTGAGGTCCGTTGACTGTGACCGGATGTAACGCTGTTGAATATTTGAATTGAGGAATTATTTTAGAAAATGGAAACATAGGAGATTTAATTTCAGTATCTGACATTCAGATGATATCTAGATATCCCGAGGATGCCAAGGAATTAGCTAGTCAGAATTTCTTGAAGGAGATTGTTCTGGGATTGTACGGTGGCCTTAAACTGAAGTGTGTGATTCTAGCACTTTTGATGTTAAAATGTTTTACACTGCAGCTTGATGCGATTGACTAGGTATTTTCTCAGTCTGAAGATCTTGTTGCTGACTAGGATGAGACCTAAACAACATTCTTAGACATTAAAAAGAGCCTATCATTTTATGGGTTGTGTCTAGGAAAGGGGAGAGGAACGTTTACTCTGCCTTCAAATTTAGAGACTCAGCTAAAAACTGCAGCTATGAAATTTGGCTGGTATCCATAGTCTACTCAACTTCCTATAAAACTTTGGTTGTTCCTATTAGTTTTCTTTTTCCTTGATACCAGTGGCAGAATAATTCTGTTGCTCTTCATCATAAACCTACGATACTCACTTTGAAGAAGCTTTACTTATTTAGTTATTTATTCGGTAAATACCAGTTACTCCAGTTTGAGGAATTACATTTTGCATTGTGTTTACTGTGTCTCAAGAGATTTGAACGCAATCATATCTGTTTATTTTAATGAGATAAGTCAGTCCCACGTGATAATTTTTACCAAAGCACAGAATAAAAATGCATGAGGAAGAAGGAAAAGCCAAGTTATTGTATGACATGATGATTCTTTCTTGTACAGTTTTTAACTGGAAAGTGACCTGAGTTGGGCTGAAAGATGAGAAGGTGTCATGCATGTTCTTTGTGCTTCCTTCGCTAAGATAGGTTGATAGAAAGTGGTCTTTGATTTGGATCCTTGAATTCAGTTATGTTTATAATTATTAAGATTGTGAATGCTGCTTATCTTAATGTAGTGATGCAGAAAGAAGAATAAAAGAGAATCAAATATTACAAAAGTTAAATTAGGAGAAGTAAAATGGTAAATGTTTTCAAGAATTGGTGCTAGGATTGTAATGCAGGAGTAGTTTTAGGGTAAGTTCTTAGATTTCTCAGAATCTTAATTATAGACCAGCAATTTAAATTTTTGAGCAGGGAATTTCCAAAACAAAATTTATTTACCATCAAAACTATATGAAGAAATAGAGTAACCTCAGTATATTCAATATTCTAATTTATTATTTCAACAGGACTAGTTAACAGTTTTATCACAAATGACCTTTTGAAAAGATAGTTGTTGCTCTGAACTTTTGCCCCTCTATGTGTCTTCACAAGGAGAACTTTTGAAGAGAAGAGTCTTAAATCGGTCTGATAGTAAAATATCGTGATACGTTCTCGTTTCCCTACATCTCCAAGCTCTGTCAGCTGTTAAACTTGTGCTAGCCGACTGCTGGCTCGACGTGCTGAGCTGATCCTTTTGTTTAACTGGCATTGCTCTTAGCTTCCCCACTTAAACTAGCTATCAGAATCCTCTAGGTCAACCAGATAGTTTGCCTTATTGCAAGCTCACCTGAACCATCTTCTGAGGTGTAGGGCCTATGATTTCATGAGAAATAGTCACCTCAGTGGGGAGCTGCAGAACTCACCTCTATCTTCCAAGTGTTAACAGTAACCTATAATAATAATTTGGTGACACAAAATGCTTCTTTTTATGCATTACCTATTTCCAGAGGCCTAATTTAGGTTTGTATCAAAATGGATATCACAAACAGTACAGCTTCCTGCTGAGAAGCAAAGTGCTACTGAGAGACTTTCTGTTTTTCTTTTGGTGGCATCTGGGAGGGGTGAAGAAACACGGGGGTGGGGCGGGGAGGGAAGCAATTGTCAGTCGCTTAAGTGTCACCAGGACAAGCCGTGGTGGAGAATGGTTTTCAAAGGCAGAATAGCTTGATGGAATTGTTATATCAGGAGCTGAACTTTGTTCTGTTGCACTTGATAGGAGGCAAGTTTCAGAACAAGGAAAACAGCAGAAGTGGTTATAGCAGATATCTTATTTTTCTGTATGATTTTCATCCTTCGTGCTCTAGCAACAGTGACAGTGCTTACCTACCCAGGTGTAAATACAAACAATAATACAGTACTGAGAAAGTTTTAAACTTTAAGTCTCCACTGAAAGTCTTAATTCTTCATCACAGAGTCCCTGGCTGTGCTAGAGTCAGTCCAATCGAAAAAGCAGAGTTAATGGCAGCGTGTCCCATCTTTCACCTTTTACCCTACTTTTAAATCGCCCAGTACCTACCCCAAACATGCGAGTCTCCTCCACTGTCCTAGTTCTTCAAGCAAACAGAAATTTATCATAATTTTTCTTGCTTAACTATACCCAGGAGTATTGTACTTTAAATAGAAACTTATGAAGGGCTGTTTTTCATAAAAGTTTAGAGTTAGAATTTCGGGCTGTTCTGGTAGTGAGAAATGGAAAAATATGGCAATATTATTTCACAGAAGGGGTCTTCCAGGGAGTCCTCAACTCACACCTTATAGGTGAAATTACCATTACAACAAAGCCGTGAGCTGATTTTTGGCCCAAATATGGGCTAGTAAATGACCTGCGTTTTAGAATTCAGCGATGGAGGTGTTGATGCATTTCCATGCTTTAGGTTCTGTGGCAGCTTCCAGCTTCTGCCTTTGCCTTGACTGTGCCCAGTCCTCCTACCTGGAAAAGGGATGGGAAAATGGCAGGGAGCTGGGCAAATTGTCAAGAACTCCATCCCAGAACTTTAACTCTGGCTCCCACTGCAACATTTCGCTCTTGCATGTTTTCTGAGAGTGCAGGGTTTTTCTTGGCCTGCTGCTTCCCCAAGTGGCCAGCCCTTGCCTCTTGTCTGCACTGTACCCTGGGGATGTGTTCTCAGAATGCCCATTTCCCACCGGCCCCTGGGAGCACTGCGAAGGAGCAGCTGTCCTCGCTTTCCCACTCCCACTCGAGGAGAGGCTTGGGTGTACAGGCTTCTGTCACATACTTGATTTGTGCATCTCAAGCACAGCTTGCTGGGCTCTGCGTTTTGGCTTAGTGATCGTGCTGATCATGTGCGTATAGGTGTTCATCTTGGGGTATACTCGTATAGGGATGATCCATATGATTTCTCTTTGCAAGGACTCAGTTTTTAAGAGTATTTAATGGCTATTGAAAAAAACATTAATTTTGTCAATGTGCTGCAAGAGCATATTCATGGCATTCTTTTTGATTCTTTAAAAAGCTGTGTAAAAACTAGTTTTTTAAGGCATTGCTACCATAAAGACTGCTTTCAGACACATTGTGTCTGTTTCTTTATTTAATGGACCATAATTCATTTTGTAAACATTACTCTTTCAAAGCAGGAAGACTTTCTACCGCCATGGTCTAAGAGTTCGGTCACTTTTCTTAGGGATTGCTCAGATCTTCCTTGTAATAGCAGCTCCCTGAAGAAAACCAGAGAAAAGAAATAACATCAAACCTTCAACTGCAGCTTTTGTCCCATTTAAATAGCAATGGATAATTCTGAAAAACTGTAAGTGGGGTGAGGTGTAAGATGGACTTTGAGCTCTCTTTTCAAAGTGTCTTCCCATTTTTGTGCTTACTTCAAAACCTTTACTTAGAAATGAGAGTGCATTCATGTAGTTTAATGTCCTTTGTTTTCAAGGTATTGTTTTTTATAATGATTGGTGGGTAGAAATGTGCCAGGGCTTTGGGATCTGAGCTTCCTTTGGACCCCATAGGATGTCAATGGACTCATTAGGATTTAGCCAAGTTTTATGCATTATTCATAATATACATTCACAGCGTGTACACTAACGACCGTCTCCTGTGTCTGCTTAGTCAGGACCATTTGCATGCTGTATTATGGAAACATAATACAGAATGCATTTAGCCACATTTTCTGTATTATCCTTAATATATATTGTCATCATATTCTGTTATAGGGTATGTGGTGAATGTGTTTAAACAATAGCATGCACTTGTGCATTGTGATTCCATGAAAACAAATGTATAATAAAAGTCTTGATGGAAGTAATTATTGCACATGTGCAATAATAGTTTCTAAAAAAGCCTTCATATTATTTCTAGTTTGCTTTCATCGTTTGATTATCTAGTTATTTGTTTTATGTTGTTTTATGCCTGCTGGACGGATGTCCTGAAAATTTTAATTTTGAAAACAACATACCTTCTTTATCCCTCTCATATCTTTCCTCATTAGTTTCCCTAAATGAGTATTTAAAAATATAATATTTAAAAGAGACTCAATGATTAAGAAATGCATGTTTCCTAGCTACCAATTAAAGATCTGTGGGGTATTTGTTATAAAGAGCCTGTGTTCCATGTACCGACAAGAACTGTTATGTATGTGAGAAATTAACATCAAATTATTAACATCAAATTATCTTCCATATCTAGGATAGAGAGGTTCTGAGTTCTAAAGTTAACATGACTCTTATTTATTTAAGGAATTGACACTTTTATCTTTTTCTTTTGGACATCTTGCTTGCAAAATGGAAATGACCCCTGCTTAATTGCAATGGCATATCAGATTCATTGTCTTTTAAAAAAATATAACTTGGATCAGAAAGAAGAAAATCTAGAAATACACCTATGTGTCACAGGTGTGAAGAAAACAAATTATTTAAAACTCTAAATGATAGTTTGTTGAAAAGTTATGCTGTGATGGAAATTTTAGGTACAGAGTATGGTAAAAGGATTCATTGAAATTATGTCCTTTCTTTTGGAGGGTTATTGGTGGTTTTTCAATAGTTTGAAGTCATTTCGTTTTGGTTAGTGACTAGTAAACTTATTTTAGGATGTTCACTTTGAGAGCCCTACAGTTCATTTAGTGTCCTCCACATCTAGTGCTTTTACACATGACCACATCTTATTTCATTGTGAAACCCTTTTTTGGAACAGATTTGGAGTTAGAAGCATATGAAAGATGGGAGCCTTAGTCTGAAGGGCCATTAGTCTTTTTATTGATAATGATACCTTTATCAGTAATCTGTTTAGTTTGCAATCAGTCTTATGAAATTTATCTATTCTGCTAGACATTATTGATGAATTTGTTTCAGATAAATGATCTCACGGAAAAATTGAAGTATACCCACTTGATAATATTATAAACCATCCTTCTCTTGTCTTCTCTCTTCAGCAAGTTTGATATTATGCATCCAGATAAAATGGCCCTTTCAGTAGTATCCATATTCTTTGGAAATCTGTGGGGAAGTATAGACTTGATGCAAAATCTGATTAATATCTTTTCTGCCTAGCTCAGTATATTATTCTCTTTTTCTTCATTGACTTTCACATAGTTGTTTGAGTCATGTCTGCATGTTGAGAAGGCAATAGATTAAAATCTTCTGGTTTTAGATATAGTTCCAAATGTGATGGGTTGAATTCCAAGTAGCCAGACCTCAAAATAGGACAGAGAAGTATATGGTACTCATCAAAACCTAGATAATTTTGTTATCTGGTACAATATGAGTTTGTCAGAGAAAGAGAATAGATTGAGTATTAGAGAAGTAGACGAAAGAGGGTACACCTTTCTAACTGATGCTTTTCTGACATAGAGAGAGGATGGGATCTCATCGGCTCTTGTTTTAACAAGCCATATTCTTTCTACTTTTATTTGAGATTTCCTCCCAGTGGGCTTATTTAACTAAGTTGATTGCTTTGTCTAACTTTTATTGTTTGTTTAAATAGTTGCTCTGCACAAAAATTCCTCATGTTAATTTTGGTAATTTTTTTTCAACTTTTTAGAAAAGCCATTGATCCTCGACATATATGTCTGGATGAAATGGAATGCCTAAAAATATTTTATTTATATCTTTACTTATTAAGATACATTTATAAATCAGATGGCTAGAAACTAATTCAATTTTTAAAAATAAAACTTTTTATATAAAGGAGTGTTGAATCTGATTCAGTATAGTCACTTTCAAGGCTGTATATACCTCTTTCAGTGATTCTGAAATTGCTCAGAATATTTCAGGAACGCCTCCTTGGGAGCTGCCATAGAGCCTGAGGCATACTCTTTTGATAACCTCAGTGGACAAATTTTCTAACTTTGAAGAAAGTCTTTATATTTTAAAAGAGTCAAAAGATATATTTGAGCCAAGTCTGGTGAATAAAACAGGTAGGTAGTCAGAAGGGAAGTGGAGGGCAGCACAAATTGTGGAACCGAAGTAGCCGGTCTGTTTTCTTGGGTCAGCCATAAATTGGAGGATTACAAAACAGGGCCTCCAAAGTCTTTTAAGCAATAGTAGCAACAGGGAGATGAGTATGTGGTTTCTTAAGCTCAGTTCGTTGAAGAATCACACTTATTTGTCTGCAAAAGTTTAAAATATGGTTTAAAATAGATTTTAAATATGTTACATTAGTTTGTAGTTATACCTTACATAGTCACAATAGATTTCATGTCTTTTTGTGTTCATCTGTTATAACTGACATGCAAAACTGTGTCCATTTTTAGATGGGTGTGCCTGTTCTTTCCAAATTATGAAAAATGCACAGAGTTTTTCAAAACCATTAATCCTGAACTAAGATAAGTTGTCCAAATGGAAAACTAATCTGTATGTCTTTTGGCTTTTCAGATTAATTTTTCATTTAGTAATTTAGTATTTCCAGAGTTAAGTATTTTAAATGTAGACTTATTTTTTTCTGCTTCATTTTGGTCAGAGGTTGCTTTAGGTTTCATAATAATAAAATTTATTTCAGGGAGTTTCTTCACTTGAGTTTCCTTTCTGGCTCTTCCAGACCAGTTCAACCGCTCGTTAGACAGGTACAGTTACTTGCAGACAGATCACTTCCGTAGATGAACACTAAGAAACACACACAATTTACACAGACACATGGAGTTTCATGACTAACTTCCACAATCATACATGTAAAAGGACCATAATTTTGGAGGGTTATTTAGTAACAGAGTGAATATTCACAAATGATGTGATTCTCATTTTGGGGTGGATCTCAGATATCACCATGTCTGAATCCCTTCTTTTGCTACTCTTTGGAATGCTCCTCTACCAGGAATCATGTTGGGAGGGTTGATACAACCAAGAGCAGGTCCAACAAAGAATGTTGGATTAAGAGGAAATAGTTGAGTCCTGTTTTATTTTACTGTAGATTATTTGTAAACTCAGATTACTTTGGGAATTGCCATGTTTTTGAGGAGGGTTAACGCAGGAACAGCAGTTTTCCTAGTGAGGTGACTAAAGGGGAATATTCAAATTAATGTGTATATTAAAAATAAGGTTTGGATTAGTTTGGATTAGGTATCAATTTTTTCTTTTAAATTTGAATTAAGTTGGAATTGGCTTTGTAAATATTTTTTGTTACCTCCATAATCAGTGAATTTAAAGTACCGTGAAATCCTAGAAGTTTTAATAGATTTTAACAGTTTTCTTTATCTTAATATTTGTGTTTAAATTTCAATTACAGATTGTTTTAAGGCCTCATTTTTTTTTTTTTTTTAAATCTTCACTTTATTTATTTATTTATTTATTTATTTATTTATTGCCACGCTGTGTGGCTTGCGGTGTCTTAGTTCCCCGACCAGGGATTGAACTCCCGCTCTCGGCAGTGAAAGCATGGAGTGCTAACCACTGGACAGCCAGGGAATTCCCTAAGACCTCATTCTTTAACCTACGCTGTACAATTGCATATTTGCCATCACAGTCTCTAGTCCAGAGAAGAGAATATATTCATTTAGCTAGCTTAGGAAATGTATCCTTGCTCTGTTTCTCCCTCTCTCCCTGTGCCCTTCTTTCTGTTTGTGTCTTTTTTTAAAATGTTAAATTCTCAAGTTCTTTTTTTTTTTTTTTAACATCTTTATTGGAGTATAACTGCTTTACAATGGTGTGTTAGTTTCTGCTTTACAACAAAGTGAATCAGTTATACATATACATATGTTCCCATATCTTTTCCCTCAAGTTCTTATTGCCTATTGGATACAAGTGGAGAAGGGCAATAAAAATTGGCTTTCTAGGAAAGTTCTATATATTATTTTTATAAGACTTCTCCTAGTTCTTAATGGCTTAAATATATTTGCCCATTAGTCCCATAGTACACCCTGCCTGCTTTTGTATTACTGCTTCAGAAATAGCATGGCAGATTGAGGATCTAAAGCCATCATCCGGGTTTTCTGTACTCAGGCCACTTAATTTCTCTTTCCTTACCAGTAAAATTGGGTGTAACTTACAGGATTTTTGCAAGAATTAAGTGAGTCAGTTATATGAACTTTTTGCATTTTGTAAATTGCCACCTCCAGGTGGATGTTAGTTGTTCATTCCTTGATTTGGTGAAATGCAGAGCAGCAAGTACTGCAGGTAGATTTGCAGGTTTTTTTGTGGATGGTTTTATGGTCTTTTAAAAAATATTTTGTATGCCTTTTGATGAAGTTCAAACTTTATCACTTTTCAACTGGAATGGCACTCAGCCTGAAAGTTATAACCCCTGGGAAAAAAATACAAGGTCTGCTTTTGGGTTATGTTCGTTTTGGTTGTTCTACAGTTTGGAGTAAGGTTTCTGATGGTACCACTGAGAGCTGACAGTAACCTTTATACTTGAACTCTTCTAAGATTCTACTCCTTGTTTTCTTTTTCTTTTTCTTGAGTAATGTAAATATAAATTTTATTTCAGGCCTGGGGATGATGTGTATGTTTTCTTATTGTTAATAGGTATGTGATATATAAATGGAGCATTTATATCTCATTATTTTGATAACACACTACAAAGATTCCAGTAGTCGTGTTTAATATTTATTTTAGGAAATTTGCCACTGCAGACAAATTTATTTTAGACTGCCTTTTCTGAAGAACAGTGAATTATTAAATGGTGGGGGAAAAACCCAACATGTGATATATTATCTGAGTTCATGGGAACCATTTGTAATCTTTCTTAATTCAGAGCGTTTTTAAAAAAATTCTGTCCATAGTGACTGCTTGTTTCTATTTCCTACGTAGTAACTGGCCTCTAGATATGGGCTTGTACTGGTGAGTTTTAATTCCAAGTGAGGTGGTAGGGACAAATACTTCTAGGTGTTGGTTGTAGCACCTCCATTCTAAGCAAGTCACTTCATCTTTTGTCTCCTTCATTCTCTTTCTTTCTAGCTTGTCAAGAGAACAGTGATAATATATTTTGCAAGGCCGCTCAGATGACAAAATGAGATAATGTATATAAAGCTCAAATACTCTAAAATTGAAAAGTGGCAAACCAATACCAGCTATCAGAATACTGAGTGTTTGCCTACTGAAAGAGACAAACTACAATGCCCGGACTTTCAGGAGGGTTTTGTAAAAATTTTCTTCAAGAATTTAAATTGGCTGTGGAAATAAAATTTTAGAACTGGGACATGTTTCATAGCCTATAATCCTTCCTCCAAACCCACTGAAGGAAATTGAGGTCCAGGGCTGCTAGGTGAGAGTCTTAAAGTCACATAGATAAATAGGAGAATTGATCATAGAACCCAGGTCTCCTGGCTCCCTTGCTGGGCTGTATTCTCCACTCTGCACATGGCTGGGTCTATCATTTGGCCTCCTTTTTTGGTGGTAAGATGTCTCTCAAATGAGAGTGATAAAATATGAGTAGCATTCACCCGTGTCTCAGAAATGAAGGGCTCTAGAGAGGCATTTTCCTCTTGCTTTCTTTTTCCCCTTGTGGTTATTGACAAAGCCTGGGATCATGTTGAAACTTATTGGAACCACCAGGAAACACTTCCAGCTTTAAAAAAAATTTTCTTTTATTTTGTTTATGTTTTTAAATTTTTACATCTTCTTTCTTTCTTTTTTTTAAACATCTTTATTGGAGTATAATTGCTTTACAATGGTGTGTTAGTTTCTGCTGTATAACAAAGTGAATCAGCTATACGTATACATATATTCCCATATCCCCTCCCTCTTGCATCTCCCTCCCACCCTCCTTATCCCTCACCCTGCTCCTAATTAACAAGTAGCAAGCATGATTACGCTCCAGTTAGTTGGAAAGACTTGTCGGACTTTAATATTTAGATGAGGAAAAGACCTCCAGCCTTGAAGAAGAAAATCCCTGTTGATATTTTCCATAAAAGGGGATGTACAGTTAGTTCAGCAGAGCCGACTCTGCCACTTTGTGTAGATGAAACCCTGAGAAATGGTTATGAAGAGAGCATGTTAGTCACGGCTCACATTAACACAGTGTTCCCTCCAATTTGTTGGCTTCTTTCTCATGAAAATGCTGTATAATGAACCATCAGGAGGTTATTCTTTCCCTATGGTTTGCCCCAAAATAAAACAAAAAATAATAAAAATTATTAAAAGCGCTTTTATGGAATTGTGATGAAGACAGCTTTTTGTAAATGGATGTTTCACTAGTGTCATCCATTTAACTCAAATAAGTAACGTGCTCCAAAGGCAACTTTTAAAAATCACGTAAATTTAATTCACCTTTTCTAAAATAATTGACATTTACACTCATTACAACTTGCAGTGACTCACTCTCTCTGAAGAAAAAAAAAATTCTTTTCTTAAGAAATCAGTAGGATATTCAGCTCCCCTGAGAAACTAGTTGGTTACATGCCCCTGTCTGGGTGCCCCCAGCTGCTCCCAGGTGAAGAGTTGGCCTTCAGTGATTGAATACGGTGCTGGGTAATGTGCCTTGAGCTTCTTGAATACCTGTCATGTGCCATGCCCTCTTTTTTGGCATTGGGGATAAAGCAGTGAACAAAATGGACAGCCCTTGCCATTGAGGAGCTTAAAATCTAGTGTGCATGATAGAAGATAAACTATACATAAGAAATGTGATAATTTCATATGAAGAAGAATAAATAGCATAATATGAGAGAAAGTAGTTCCCAGTATTTCCTTTGGTTGGCATGGTCAAGGAAGATGATGGTCGAGTTGAGATCTGAATGAGGAGAAGGAAGAGTCTGTGGGATGACCCAGGAGAACAGATTTCTCAGGAAAAGGAATAGCATATACCGGGGTCCAGTGGCGGGGGAGAGCCTAGCTTGTTCTGGGGGGAAGAGCCCACTCTTCTCAAACTTGTCATGACTCCTCTTCCATCTGCATTTTCAGCTCATGATCTTGCTTCCTATTTCTTCTAGAAATTAAAGGAATGAGAAGAGGACTTCTTGAAACTTCTGTCACCTAGCTATGCACCTACCTGCATACACTGTGCCTTCTCCTTGTCCCTACGTATAAACTCTAGGCAGTCCTAGTAAAGGCTGACTCCTCTGTTTATGCACAATCTACAGTCTGTTCCTTCTGGCCTGCTCAGACGTTCTTCCACCCATGCTCCTCTTTCTCTCTGGCATCATCAACTTTTCCCTCTACCTGATCTTTCCTATCAACCTACTATCAACATTTTCCTCTTATAATATTATTTCTTCCATTTTAAGAGGAAAGACATTCTTTTGATGCCACTTCTCTCCAGCTACTCCACATTTGTCTCCATCTGTTTAAAGAAGAATTCCTTGAAAAAGTTGTGTAAATTTTTTTACTCCAAATTCTTCCCTCTCCTTTTCCCTTGAAACCACTCCAAAGAGGCATCTGTCTTCATCACGCCACCAAAACGAGTCAACAATGGCCTCCATGTTGCTATGCCAGTGATTGTCAGTCCTCACCTTACTTGTCCTGTCTGCAACATTAGAAAGTGTTATTTACTCTTGTTGCCTCATAACATGTTTTTAACTTGACTTCCGTTTCCTTGATTTTCCTTCTACCTACTAGCTGTTGCTTTTCTGTTCTTGGTCCCCCTTCATTGCTGTAATCGCTAAACACTGGTGTGCCCTAGGGCTTAGTTCTTGAACCCCTTCTCTTTTTTATCAAAACAGAAATCTTTGCTAGTCTTTATCCAGCCTAATAGGTAAATGCCATACATGTATTGATGACTTTGAAATACATATCTGGAACCCAGAGCTCTCTCCTGAACTTCAAACTCATATATACAACTGCCTAGTTGACATCTCTTCCACTGTCTAATAGGGACTTTAGTATAATAGGTACAAATATGAACTCCTGATCTCTCCCAACCCCATACCCTCTGCTTCTTCTGCAGTCTTTCCCATCTCAGTTATGGCAGCTCCACTCTTTCAGTGGCTCAGGCCAAATTCTCAAAGTCATCCTCACATAACTCTTTCTTTCATATCCTAGTCTCTCAGGAAGCCTGTCTTCTCTACCTTCAAAATATATTCAAATTCTGACTGTATAAAGATTTTTTAAAGGAAAGCGTGAAGATTTTTTCAAAAGAATAAAGAGTTTTAGATTCTGTCTTAGAAGTTTAATGATCATATAAATCCTACACACTCATACCTTATTTAAAGAAGTTAGAAAATACACAGAAAACTATAGAAGATTGCTGTATATCCTGCAGAAGTTTTGTTTCCTAAATACTAATACAAATATCATGTTAAGGAAGTAAAACAATTTAAAGTAATGGTTTTAGAAAATAACTTACAGGTGTAAAAGAGAAGCATATGGTTGAACAGAGATTGCCAATGAAATTGACAGATGATTAACATTCATTATAACTTTTAATTAACACCTTGGAAAATTCCATAAAATGATACTGTATGTAAACGACTATGTGTGATATCTTGGCGCATTCTCTTACCTGTTTCACAGAGGGGAAAAAGTGGATCACAAAACTGCTTATGATAATGATTTTACCAGCCTGGTGTTTGTTTTGGGTGTTATCTATTTGTGTCGATCATGCCAATTTGAGCTGCCAATATTCTAAATATATTTGTCTGAGATATAAGTGATTCTCTGTATTCTGTGGAGGAAAGAAAAATTACATTTTAGTTTCTTATCATTTCTTCTTTTCAACATTTCATGATTGAGTAACTATGGGAGAATTTGAGCTTTTACCTGGAACTTTTCCAAGCTGATTTAAAATCTGGTTCATTCAAAATCTGGTTAATAAAATTTGTGATCAATATATCATATATAATATAACACTGGAGGTGGTGAGAAACTGATTTTTGTGAGGATTTCAAAATCCTAAATTGCACTTTTTTCTGTATGTTGAGACTAATTTCCTATTCACTGTTTGTGGTGAAATGGGAATGTTTTCTGTTGAAAATAGTGGTGGTTGGTTTATACATAATATTTCCAAACTTTTGTAGAGGTACAGTTACTATAGGATTTTGTTATTAATTTTTGAACTCTGATAAAAGTCTGCTTTTTAGAGTTCTGCTCAAGAGAGTTGTGGTACAAATATAAGCTTACCTACCTGTTGCTGATTTCAAAAACTGGGGGTGGGGAGATGGTGAAAGACATAGAAATATGTTTTCTTTGACAGAAACACCTGTCAGTTGTTACTAGATAACATGTTTGGTCACCATTAAACATTCATTGGTGGTCTAAGGGTAATCCTTGGGGACATGAGTTATTCTCTCAAACTGTTATCTCTTGAGAGTCTCAAGGACTGCAAAGGGTGTATGGCTCTCTTTTTTTGTACTGTCTACTTACCGTTATTGTGTTTAACTTCCTCTGCTTCTCTCTTTTGCTACTTTCTCCCTCTCCCACCCACCTATCTTATCTTCTCTCTGCCTTTCTTCACTGGGTTTTCCATGCTTCTGGGCTTAGTGCCAGTTGACTTGACCATTCGAATCATACCCAGCAAGTGATGGCCCTCTTCTCATGAGCTGCATGGTCATGTTGAGTTATGAATGATTTTAGGTCTTCTTGGAGATTTCTGTTTTTCAAAGCTATTCAGAATTTATTAATTTGCTGCTTAAGATGTTGGTCAAAAGGCAGCAAGTCAAGGGAAGGTAGAACTGGGTATCACAACTGTTTCAGATGGCTGAGGTTTGCAGAACACTTGCTACATAAACAAGGCATTCTTATAATTTAAATTACTAAGTGTGATTTTAAAGGATCAGTTATAATATGCCTGCTTTTGAAAGCTAATGTCTATTTTAGGTTAAGTATTTAAGTTCCTTAGAATAATTTTTTATTCTCTTGTTTATTGTTTAGTGAGTATTAAGATTTTAAATCATTCTACAGATTAATTTAAGGAGTTAAAGCATTAGAACTGAAATATGAAAGCTTTAAAGGTACAAAAGAACAAATTTATGTTATTATTTTTATCTTTTAGAGTGTTAGGAGCCTAAATGTGTTGAAGCTGAAACATAAAGAATGGAGGAAGAAACAAAAAATTACACAGAAAATACCAATTAAGCGTGAATGTTGCCTGATTTATAATTCCTTATACAGAGATTATAAAGAAGAAATATAGCTCAAGAAGGATGAGATGCTCTAAAATTGTGATTCTGACTATGTAATTGAGAATAATCCTGCTGAGAAAGAAAAGGAGTTAAGTAAAAGTATAACTGAATTATCAGGAGCTCTTTGATAAGCTCAGAATTTAAAGGGGGTATCAAAGATAGAAGGCGTACAAAACTAGGGCTTATATAAGAAAGGCAGGAACTTTGGGAGAGTTAATGATCATGGTCATTCATTCATTCTGTCAACATTTATTGGGAACATTTATTATGCCAGATTATCTTGTTTACACTGTGGATACTAAAATATAATGAGGTCTTTGCTCTCAAAAATCTACCATGATAACATTGGGCAATAAAATTAATAATTGACATAATAAAGGAAGAACTCTCAACCCCTGTTTTGTTTCCAAAATGGAAGGTGGAAATTCAGCATACTTCAGTGGAAATTCAAGCCCAGGCTGGGATAAAGAATAGAGTAAGAACTTCTTGAAGTGAGTTCAGGGTTCTAGTCCCAGACAAATGGAGCTTACAAAAGAACTTGCTCATATAATTTTGAGAAAAAAATGTTGGGTAAATAGTAGCTTGAGATATTTAGGTAGATTTTTGGCAGATAGAACAACTGAACTCATAGGTAATTGATTAGTGGATGAGTGTTAATGGAAAGTGGACTGTGATCTTGCCCTTGGCTTTGAATATTTACTGACAACTTCAGTAAAAGCGTGCTTAGCAGATCTTTAGATGACAAGTAGCTGAGAGGGGTAGCTTATATATGTTGAATCAAATTATCAGAATTCAATATTCAGATAAATGTAAGATTAGTATGTAAGGCTAAAATAGGAGACTCTCTTGAGAGTGTTCCTTAGAAAAAAAGAATATGAAGTTTAAATGGTTAATAATACAGTGCTTTGATGGCACTATTAAAAAAGAAATAATTGGCTAATTGTTGCAAGGCCTTATTGATACACTTCAGTAGGTCCAGAGGCCTAACTAGGGACGTCACAACTCTCTTCAAATATTTAAATATCCGGCATGTGAAAGAGATAGTATAGTGGCTTTGTGTTGCTCTCAAAAAACTGCAAAGATAAATGAAGATCATTTTAGTACTATGAAATGGAAAACCTCCAAAAAATCAAAGTTGTCCAACAATGGAGAGGACTATGTTGTAAGACAGTGAACGTATTGTTATAGAGAAAGAAGTGGGCCATATATGTCAAGACAAGAATGGTATTAGGAAATCTCTAAGGTTTCCTTTCTTTCAAATTGCATAATTCTATAATTTCACAAACTTGTTATGACAGCTTGAGAAGGTAAGAGTGATTTACTCCAGGGGAAATAATATGCATATGAGTGGGGGCATTTGTAAAAAAAGATCAAACTAATGGCAGTCCTGAAAACTAGAAATTAGAGTCAGAATGGGAAGTGGCTATAGCATTTCTCCCTCAAACATTCTTGGGCTGTTCTCAGATAAATACAAAAGTATGTAAAGAAACACAGTGGTCTGAATTTGACCCCTGGTTTGTTGGGGAGGTAAAGCATAGACATATATTGGAGATCCCTTTAATTATTCCCTAGTGTTCTGCTCTCCTTTGATTAGAAGATATGCTTGCCAGGTTGCAAACAAGAGGTTTCATTTGGGAAACCAACAATCCTTGCCTTTGTATTGAATTAAATATGGAGGTTTCATCTGTAAGAACTAACCATGTTGGACGGGACTCCTAAGTACCTAAAAATTCTAATGTTGTTCAGATTAACCTCATTAGGCCTACCTGATATCTTTTCTATCAAGTTAACACAGAAGACTCTGGATGGATTAGAGTCCTTGGTTGAACAGATTCTAATTGAATTTAGAGATAACTCTGTATGTACACTGGGATCCTGGATTTGGGAAAGACCTGGAAGATGACCTGATATCAAGTTCCTATTTTACAGATGCAGAAACTGAGTTCCAGGGCTCCTGACTTGCCCAGGACAGTTCTGTTTAGTTAGAAACAAGGTTGAGAACCCGGCTCTTAGGAATTTCAGTGAATTCACATCTCTTTCTATTATACCACACTCTCATTTCCTCTTTTAAACTAAGCTGAAGGTATGCAGTGTCTCAAGACACTAAAGAAAAAAAGGAGCTTATATCTACATTGTCTTCATTAAGTTAAAGGTGTTATATTTAAGTCTTGAGTATTTTTCAGTTTTATTAAACTTTGATCTCTGCAAAAAAAATGAGTCAGTTGTTAAACTTCTGTTCTGATGAAAATGGAAAGACTGGGGATAGGATTCTGTGGTTAATTTTGAAAAGGATTTAGAGCTTATGATAGTCTTAACGACTTCCCTAAAGTATGTAGATTACTATTCCAGTAGTAGATAGATCAAGTATCTGTGTTTTAGGACAGCTTTTAAGCTGAGCAAATCTAAGACATCTGAACAGAATATCACTTTACCTGGAGTTAATTCAGGCTTCTGAACTTGTGTCAGAGAGGAAGGTCAGCATACTTGAGCACTTTGCTGCAAAGTCTCTAAGAGTTAAAAATCTTTTTATTATGATTCTTTTGTTTATTCTCCCTTGTGACTGGAATATAGATTTAAGTAGTGGTACTTCATTGTTTTCAACAATAATTGACTCAGTATTGGATTTAATCATGATGATGGCTTATCAGTTAAAATGTATTGCAGTGATAATTTCAATGGAGTTTTTATTGAGCAAACTCCTAAATGAGTATCTGACTCACTAAAATTTATGATAAAAATAAGGTGTTCTCAATAAATGTTTGTTGAATTAATTCCATTAAGATTTTGAATAATGAATGCATAAATGTTTTAGAAATGTATATATTTAGAAATAATCAAATTGATGCAATTTGATGTGACAGTGTTTTTTGGACAGTTCCTGATCAGTAATTCCTGTGTTCATGTCATGTAAATTAACACAGAGATTTAACATAGTCATGGAACCTTGGGTGTTGTGGGGAAAGATGTTTGAATAGGCTAAGTGAACCTATTTGAATGGGGAAGGTGCACAGATTACTGAATTAAATTTAGAAAATTAAAATCATATGAATTTAAAGGTTGAATTAAAAATTAAATTAGGATATTTGAAAGTAAAAATCAAAAGAGAAATAATTTTTCTGGTTCTTGTGACTTCAGGGAGGAAGACAGAGAGCAAAGGTAGGGGGAGTGGTTTAGAGATTTCCTTGTAACAAAGTAGTTATAGTAATTTATTGCACGTCTTCTGTATACCGTCTATTCCAATAAAGTACAAGTCACTTTCTCTGGTCCTGCGGACTTTGCCTTCTTTGGGAGTGGAGACAGGGTAAGACACTCACATAGGAAGCAATGTGTTATAAATGCCTAAGATTTGTGTCATTGTGCGATAAGTGGAAAATACGCTAAAGACTGTACTTGGCTTCTCTTCCTTCATTGCCCCTTCCCAGCAATACTAACTTGCTGCTCACAATGAGCACGCAGTAACCTTGGACCAGCTCCTGATCGAGATTCATGACTTTCATGGCGTAAGAAATTCTTGTTGGCCAGGTCCTCACCCCAGAATCATGCTCGTACCTGGCATGTGTTTCCTCTGTTCAGATCGCCTACCTTGTGCCTTAGACCCTTTGATTTCAATCCTAGCCCATCATCAGGGTCACCTGTGGAGTGTTAAAGTTCAGGCCCTAGCAGACTCTCTGGGGCTGTGGCCCAGGCAAATGGATTTTGAAAAGACCTGAAGATGTGTTTCTGATAAAAGTTAACTATCCAGCTTCTGGGGCCAGTGATCTGCATCTCCTTTGCTTATCTACCTGGTCTTTACTTCCTGCCTGCTTGTTCTCTTCCTGCCTATATAATGACCCGTCCTTTAGGTGTTTAATTTGATTTGTCTTAATCAACATTCCGGGGGCGGGCATAACTCTTTTAAGATCATTAAAAATTTGAAAATTGGAACCAGTTGATTGAGTTATAGAGAACCAGACCTCAGTTAAAAATCTCTGCCGTATGCCTAGCATCTATTCTGGTCAGTGGTGATGTGTTTACCCACTCCATCATCTTTCTGTGGAATATCCTATTTTTTGTGTCTTTATTTTGTGTTCTAGAATTGCTTCCAAACATACTGTGCTCACCTGTGTGTTGGTTGTAGGTAGCAAGATGAACAAACGTCTGTTTTGAGCATGAAAATACACTTGTTTCTGTAACTACTTGATTGTGGGATTAATTTGAGAAAAGTGATTCCAGTCTATTTGAGTAATTTCTCTGATGTAGTAAACATAAAACTTCTTATTCAGATGACAGGTTTCTTTTTCTTCATTCTTAAAATGGTTTGTGAAGCCATTAATACAGATTAAGTGAAAAGAAATCAGGTCATTTTTTACTAAATTTTGTGGTTGATATTTTCAACATTTATCAATAAAAGTAAGATTGGGAATGTCAGATTCATTGCCTGGTCTTTAAGGCTGTAAATGGATTTCTGGTTCCAATGTTAAAGTACAATCTGTCTGACGTGATTTAAATATTCAGTGTAGATAAGACCCAAGTTAGCGGATATGCTGGAGTAACACGAACTAATTTTCTAGTTATTTGCTGGCCCAAGAGCATGACAACCATATATAAGCACGGATCAGATAAAAGTGAGGACTTTTTTAAAGCTTGCTGACTAGAGGCCAGTGCATTCCACATCAGGGCATCTCTCTAACTTCCCATAGGGTAGGAGGTTCAATGCTGTGTGCTTTCATGATTGCTTACTGGGTTGATGGCATTTTGGCTATCACTGTTAATTACTCTTTATCCCCAAGGAATATTTTAGGAATTTATCTCATAGTATTTCTTATGTTTGTGAATTGCTGACAGATAAATTCTGGGCCTGACGTGTCTCTTCACCTGTCAGCTTTTAGTCGTTGCTATAAATGTCATGGTCATTTTTAGGACCATGTAGGTCCATCACTTTTACCCTGAAGTGATTTAAAGACCACTTATAGGGGAAAAAAAAAAAAACGGTGAGAGAGAAAATGAGGATGAAGCAGGGAGTGAGTAGAGCAGAAGTCCAGCATAAAATGTAATGGACACCAATAGGCACTTGGCTCTTACTATCTTTGGAACACTTTAAACCAAAGGGTTTGCTTTTGTAGAATTTTAGAATTGAATGTAACCTTAGAGATAATATAGTTCACAGGGCTTCATTTTAAAAAAGTAAGAAAAGAATAAGAAAGGTTAAATGACATGGTCATGGTCACACAAACAGTGACGTTGTCTACTTACTGGCCATCATGCTGCTACTTATCTTTATTTTTAGGGTGAGCAAAGTAGGTCATTTGCCTCAGAGACTCAAGAAGGCTAAGATCATCAGCCTCCTCCATTTTGCCCAGAGAATGGACATTTTCCAAACCTTATTTTCCTCATTCCTGTCTTTGCCAGTGTCGACTCCTCATTCTTTCTTGAAATCTCTCTTCTTTCAGTTTCTGTGGCTGTGTGGTCTCTGTCCTCCTCCCAGTCTGAGCTTTATTATTTACTTCCTTTGGGAACCTCTTTATGCTTTCACTTCCCAGCGTCGGACCTCCAGAGTTCTCCCCTTAGCTCACTGTTCTGTACACTCTTCATGCTCTTCTTGGACAATCTCATTCATAGGAGGCCCACACCATAATAAATACTGTGCTAGATACTGAATAATGACAAGCCTGACCCCTGGACTATGGAATGAGTGATCTTATCCATTCTTGGGGTTTCAGCTGTTGCCCATATTCTGAGGAGTCTTGGATCCATAGCTCTGGTTGTGATTGATACCTTGAGTTCTCCATGTATAACAAGCTTGGCTGTTTCACAGAAATTCGGGATGCTTAACATGGACTTTGTCATTTCCTTTTCCCCTCATTCCTGTCTTCAAATATGCTTTTCCTCCTGAATTCCACATTTCAGTGTCAAAGCCACTTAGCCACACCTGCAGAAAGTTGAAAGTCAGCCTTGATACTTGTTCATTCTTTCCCTTCCAGTGACCAATTCCTGGCCCCTCTACCTTATTCCCACTCTCTCTTACTCCTTTGTCGTTCCTTGTCTTCAGTTTTGCCGTAGGCTCCTAACTGGACTTCGCTTCTCCAGCCTTGCTCCCCTTTCTATCGCCTTCCTGAAATCCACTCTGCACAGGGTCGCTGGAGTGATGGTCTAGACCAGAGGGTAATTGAACCACATCATTCTCTGCTTAAAACCCTCGCTTGGTTTCCCATAGTCTACAGGGTAAAGCCCAGGCTCCCTCGCGTGACATCAAGGTCATCTGGGACCTGGCCCTACCTGTGCTGCCTGCCCTTCTTACCCAACTGTTTGCTGCTCTCTGATGACGTCACGGTGTTTGTCGAGTCAGAGTTCTTGCTTATGCTGTTTTCTCTGCATGGTACATAATACCCCAGCTCATGGTTTTCTGCTCTGTATTACTTGGCTAAACTTAAAAAATTATTAGGACTAATTTCAGATAATCACAGAAGGAGATGGAAACATACAAAAAGTTCCTATATTCAACATTAAGATTTTGACACTGTAGTTCATTTATTCTCCCCTTCACCCACTCCCCTTTTTTTGCAGAAGTATTTAAAAGCAAATCCAAGATACCATACAATTTCACCTGTACTTCAGTATGCATCTTCAGAAGTATGGACATTTTCATACATAACAACGTTATTGTGAAAGCTAACAAAAAATTGACAATAATTCCTTGGCATCACTTAGTAACCTGTGCATAATGAAAATTCCTAAGTTGTTGCAAAAAAATCTTTTTACAGCTAGATTGTTTGAATCATGATCCAAATAAATAATGCATGTTAAATTTGGTGAAGTTTCTAATTCTCTTTTAATTGAATACATTTCCCACCCCCGTGTTTTATTAATGCTATTTTCTTGTTGCAGAAACTAGGTCAGTGGTCATATAGAACATTCCATATTCTGTATTTATTTACTTGTCTTCTTCTGGTGTTACTTGTTTCTATATCCACTGTACTTCCTATCAATAGAAATTAGCTCTGTCTGTCTGTCTATCTTTTAGGATAAGATTGATCAGTGGGTTCAAGTGGTGACAGCCTCATCCCTCCCTTACCATCAATCATTGTGCAGCTAATGGTTTAATCCATTGATGATCACTGCTTGAATTAATTATTTCATTAAGGATTGCAAAATGTTAATTGCATAATTCCATAATATCCTCCACATTTGCTGGCTGGCACTCTTCTATAAAGAAGAATTTTACTTCATCAACTAAGAACATTTGGTTACCCTGAAATGCGAGTTGTATAGGAGAGGACAGCAAGAATACTAGTTTCCATTTTGGTAACCTCGCTAAATCTTAATCATCCTTCAAGGCTCAGCTCAGGGGATTTCATTTGTAGGTAGCCATTGTTAACCCTGCAGAGCCAAACTAAATGCTACTTTCTTCTTCCATGATATTCCATACTTTTCTCTGCCATTAGCTTTCTCACAATATATTGAAAGTATTGCATTTTTAAACTGAAAGTTCATTTCATTGTGGATGATATGGCCTAAAGCAATGCTACTGAAAGCAATTTGGTAGAACACACTCTACTCAAGTAATTTGTTCAGAATCATTATTGCATCTCGTTTTTCTCTGAGGCAGTTTTTGTAAACTTTTATACATCTTGGAGCATTTTTGTCCATTTCAGATTTTTTAAAATGTTTTTTCTTTTTAATTTTGAATTGTTTGTCAGCCAGCTGTGCTTATTACTTCGTATATTTGTAATAGTTACAAGTTGAAAACAATATAAATGTTTGAAAATGCGACATTGCTTAAATAAATTATAGGACCCCAAGCAGTGGAATAGTATACAGTCATTAAAAATAATTTTGTGAACATGTAACTATCGGCATGTAAAGATTTTTTATATTATGCAGTGACAGAAAAAGATTACAAAAATATGCTGTGGTACCATGAATTTTTTTTGTCACACATAGAAGTGTTGTCATACTGTTATTATGTTGTTGTTATTGTTACACCACGAGGAAAAGTTTCAAAGTCTATTCACAAGGCAAAAATAGCCCGGAGTCAAATTACTCTCAAAATTCCAATAAATGCTCAAAAATGCAGGATGCTCATACCAGGAGGACCAGTCAGGAGGATGTACTGATTGGAGGAGTACTAGACCCACATCTTCTACTTGCATAGCTTTGTGTACAAGCCCTCTGGGTGGCCAGCAAGCAGGAGAGGTGAATATATTCTGATGCTGCTTCTGTGACTGCATATAGAGGATTCAGAAGTACACACACTAGAGGGAGAATAGTGTTTCCCTGGGTGTGCTGGACTTTAGGCCCCAGATGGAAGGTGGAATAAGTTTTCTATATGAATAAACTGTAAATGGTTGTGGTCTAAAAAATACCATTAAGGCTAGATTTGGGATACTGTCTTAAAAAATAATTATTAATAAAATTATATCTATGGAGAACTGTAGTCCATATTAAATGATAAAAATCATCATGAACTTGGTAAATGCTGTCCCTCCGAAGTGTATGCTTTTGTATTCTGTATATATCTTTTTTTTTTTTTTTTTTTTTTTTTTTTTGCGGTATGCGGGCCTCTCACTGTTGTGGCCTCTCCCGTTGCAAAGCACAGGCTCCGGACGCGCAGGCTCAGCGGCCATGGCTCACGGGCCCAGCCGCTCCGCGGCATGTAGGATCTTCACGGACCGGGGCACGAACCCGTGTCCCCTGCATCGGCAGGCGGACTCTCAACCCCTGCGCCACCAGGGAAGCCAAGGGAAGCCCTCTGTATATATCTTGAATAGGGGTTCTTAAACTAGAGTCATGGATGACTTTCAGGGGTTTATGGCTTCCGTGAAATTGAGTGTAAAATTTTAGGTGAATGTACTTTTCTTCTGTGTGGAAAGAAATTAGATTCTTAAAGGTGTTCATTACTCAAAATAAGGCCCTTAGTTTTTGTGCCCAGAACTGGAATAAAACAGATTTCTGCTTATATGGAATTTCGGAAACATCTGTGTAACCTGAAATTTGATTAATAGGTCAGCCTTGTGCACATAGTAAGATATATTCTGATTTCTCACAACTTGCACTTAACGGTGTGAATCAGAAGTATATTTACTGTAAGAGTACCATCCCAACAAACCCCAATTTTACGTTCTTTCATTGGCACACGAAATATGATATACAGATTTAGAAAATGTATGTTTGCTGCTCGAAGTAATTAAACTACTTCAATTAACACTTCAGGTTTTTTTTTTTTTTTCTTTACTAGTTCTGCTTTCCAGTGAGTAATAGCTAGCTCTTAGTGGCAGTGAGTCCAAGGCTCAGAACCCAGAAATCTGGGGACCGCAATGGGGTTTTTTAAGACAGAGAAAGAAGTGGGCAGGGCTGTTAGTGCTTCAGACTCATATTGAGTTAAATGAGTCATGTGTTGATACCATTAATTTACTCTAAAAGATAACATTAAGAAATTCCCCAAACTGCCAAAGATAGTAGAGACTGAAGAATATCAGATGTGGAACCCAAATCCCCAAATTCAATCCAGCTTGACTATTTTCCTTGGATGATTTCCTTAACTCCTCTACATCTCAGTTTCCTTATCTGTAATAATAGAACTAATCTCACAATGTTCTTTTGAGGATTAAATTAGTAAATACACATGAAATGCTTAGAACAAAGTGCAGTAATGTGTGCCTCAGCTGTCCTGAGCAGAGTACTGGAAAGGGGTTGAGAAAAGAGAAGGTCGTAAATGGCTTTGAAGAGAGTGGTGTATGTTTGGAGGAGAAATTACCCACCCTCTGCTTGCTGTCCCCCAGCCTCACCTGCGCACACACAGACACCCAACCGTTGGCCTTCCAGGTATGGGAGTGGTAAAAGCTTAGTCTTAATGACATAGGCTATTAGGACAGTGTTTTACATAAAGTTGATGGACCCATGGTATATATGTGTTTGAGAAGTTGTATAGTAAGAAAAAAAATTGCTTTTGACCCACTTGGTTGCCTTGACGAACTTCTCTGTGTAACAGTGGTGGGACACCGAAGTTTCTTGTTATCAGAGCACCTGTTTTCTCTGGGTGTGTTTACAAAGTTCTTATGGTTAGATTTATCTACCTTATGGCTAAATATGGATGTATTCAAAACAAGGTCCATGCTAAAATCATGACACACACTGACTTATTTTTTTTCAATTGTTACATAATTCAATAACATCTCAAGAAACTACCATCTTATTTTTAATTTCTGTGACATCTGTTCTCTTGTATTGATCGTATTTCTCCAGCAAGCCTCCACTTCACTGCCTCTTTTGTTTCTGTGGCTTCTTTCTTTTTTATCAAATATAACTGAAGGTTTTTTACATTGCAACTTTCAGTTCAAGCCCGATACTGATATTATACAGGTATTGTTCTAATTTAGCAGTTTAAGCCACTGTTTCTGAAGCTTCAGAATAAAAAAGAAAATCAACAACAAACAGGGCACAATAAGGCTTCCTTGTCTTTTCCAGATTTAGGCATAGATTTACAAACATGGTCAGATCTCAAAACTGTTCTACCAGCTCTACAAGTAAATCCTGAAGTCTCCCACAAAGATTCTGGTTTTTAGTCTCTCTGGTTTTTAGTCTCTCTTTATCTGTATCACCTCCTCTCTCTGCACAATTTGCAAACCCCAGAATTGAGAGGTAATACTTTAAATAGTTTTGATCTTTTTTTTTCTCACCTGCACCTCATCTTATCTTAGATGCAGCATGAAAAAAAAAAGTGAGAGCAGCCGGAGTGGTTGGAAATATTGTAATTGCGCCTTGTTTGGATTAGCTCGAGGCTCAGTTTGCTTGGCTTTTTAATCCACTCACCAAGGTAGATATGAACTCAAAGGAGACCAGGTTTTATTTAAAAAAGGGAGAAAACTAGAGTTGGAGTTCATACCATTAGCTATCATGAGCAGAAAGAAGGCAGGCTAGGTTCTATTTGAATGTTTATGTGTACTATTTATTTAGTTAGTTCTCTACTATTTTTGCATTTGACACCATTTTGGAAACATGGTAGATATTTTGAAAATAAGGTACACATGCTTTAAATTTTAGGTTTGTCATGAAAGAGACATTTTTTTTTGGCCACTGGGAGCACTTTAGGTTGACTCCTATGTCCTCTTGAGATGCTCATATCCTTTTTCTAGCACTTTCTCATCTTCTGGCACCACAAGATGTCCCAGCCTCATCTTATATTTTCCCTGCCACCTCACTGGACTCTGCTACTTGAAAGCATCTCCTTACTTGTAGCTAAATACCATTGAATAATGGTATTTAGAAACTAAAATCTTGCCCTATGAATTTATGAAAAAGACCTTTGCTTTTTATCTTTTTTTTTTTTTTTGCGGTACTCAGGCCTCTCACTGTTGTGGCCTCTCCCGTTGCGGAGCACAGGCTCCGGACGCGCAGGCTCAGTGGCCACGGCTCGC
>NC_041219.1:71826682-71842458 GCF_002837175.3 Physeter macrocephalus | reverse complement strand
CGGGCCCAGCCGCTCCGCGGCATGTGGGATCTTCCCGGGCCAGGACACGAACCCGTGTCCCCTGCATCGGCAGGCGGGCTCTCAACCACTGTACCACCAGGGAAGCCCCTTATCTTATTTTTTTAAACTATTTATTTTATATTGGAGTACAGTTGATTAACAATGTTGTGTTAATTTCAGGTGTACAGGAAAGTGATTCAGTTATACATATACATGTATCTATTCTTTCCAAATTCTTTTCTCATTTAGGTTGTTATATAATATTGAGCAGAGTTCCTTTGCTATACAGGAACTTGTTGGTTATGCATTTTAAATGTAGCAGTGTGTACACATCAATCCCAAACTCTCTAACTATCCCTCTCCCCCTTGCCCTCTGAAGACCTGTGCTTTTTAAGAGGTTATAGAAAAAGAAAGAAATAGTAAATAAATAAATCAGAATATTTAGAGGTGTGTAACTGCAACCAAGAAGGCTGTTTCCAAGTATCAGGTCTCGGGAGCCCGTAGAAGGTACAGCATTCTTTTCAGGATGTGAAGACATTGGAAAGCATTGCATCTGTGTCTTTTCCCGAGATGAACTAGAAGCATTTGTAATAATCTTTACTTTTTACAAACAATCTGTTTTCTTTCTTTTTTTTTCTGTCTATTATATCGACTATAAATTATATTGTGCCAGTGAAGAAATGTATTTGTTTTTCACTACTACTTGAAAGTAAGGAACATGGAACAAAAGCAAAAGCAAACTATAATCTATTAAAATGAACACTTATGTTAAAAAGTCTTGTCTATGCTGGTTTGGGTTATGGGAATCTACAGCTTGTTCATGTTATTTTTTCCTGCACTGGGTCTTCCCAAGTACACAAAGGCATATCTTGCCCCTATCCTGGCCCCTCATAACTAAGTGGGTATCTTTGTGGAAAATAATGCAGACTCAACAAGATCACAGCCTTAGTGCTAAAACTGATCTTAATGAGGTACTGTGTATGAATTAATTAAATTAGTTTTCCCCTCATGTGGCAAGCTCTGTTTAGTGTTTGTCTGGTTGACTAATTTATGAGGATAAAATTATGGTACAGTCTCTGCCTTGCTTGTTTTCATCAAAGAGATGGGCTAATTTGTAATGAAACTTTATCAATCAGATCATACAGTTGGTCCACCCTCCCAGCTCTGACTAATGAATTAAGGCTGTTTGCGTTCTTCCACAGAGGGCACATCCTGTTGCAGCGGAGCGGGGAGGGTGCGTTGGCTATAGATTGATTATAAGATGGATTGTTTCTTTTCTAGCAAATAGATAACAAACTTCCCTGTTTTCTGTTTCTTGGCATGTTTATGGCTTTATGATTATTTTTCTTCTTGCAGGGTATGAATTTAAAGTGGAAAGTGTGCAGAAGTGCTGGTTTATATTTGTTTGGCAGGAACCAAAAGTTGTACATTTCATATTGGAACCCCAGTAGCTAAGAACTCTCAACAATGAGAGAAGGAATAATAGTACAACTGGCAGAGAAATGGAGAGTTTTGAAAGGCAATATTCTTCAATGTTGGGAAAGTAATGAAAGGTCAAAATGAAGCTCAATAGAAAAGCCATTATGAAAGGAAGGGGGTGAATTTGGCTTTTATGTTGCTGTCAGGATTTGGGATTTGTTTTCTTTTTATTCTGACAAAACTCTTTTGGGGTGTGTTTTTTTTCTCTTCAATTCAAACAGTTTATACAAGTGTTATTTTAAACTTCCTTGTGTTTACATCATCATGTCTTTTGAAAAGAAACTATTTTTCAATTTTGTTATCTGGGAATTTTTAAGACAGAGCCACTATTTGTAAGACCTACACACTCTCACATATATGCGTTAATGTGAATATTTTTTTTTTCCCTGCCTGATTGAGAAATAAATAAGTGTAATTCAAGAATACTTTGTAAAGGATTCCATTAAAAGTCTGTATTGATTTCAATGTATTTATACAATTATTTTGAAAATTTATATTACTTCCCAGTAATGGATTAGTTAATTTGTAAAGCGCTTCCCACATAAAGATATTTTACAAATACAAAAATGACATAAAGCTCCATGTCAGACAGCAAGTCAGTGGCAGAAGTGGATTTAGGATTTCGAGTTCTGACTTCTGTCCTGTCATCAGGCTACTAATCTGCTTGATTTTCTGAAAGAATTTGAGGCCCGAGGAAAGATGATGCCAGAAATGCATTTCCAAAGAGATGAGTCATTTTGGGTGGTTTGATATAATAAAATCTGTGTTTATTTTGCAAAAGGCTTTTGAACAGATATTAGAGAAACAAATTTCATCATTATGTTCAACTTTATACTTTATAACATTGTACTTTCTGTTCCAATAGTTAACAGCACTAAGTTCATAGTTCCTCTCTTCCTGTTCTCTCATGAGAGTTTTCTGTTTAAAAAAAAAAAAAAGCAGAGGTTTTTAGTGTTTTATCAGAGTGACTTAAAATGTTATTAGTGTCCTTTGCCTGGACTATTAAATCAGCCTTTCATCTTCCTAAGGCTATGCTATGTTTTGCCTTCCTTGCTAAGAAACTTTTTGTGGCTCCCACTACCCACAGAATTCTTCCTTCGGACACTGAACACCCTCCATGATGTTAACTCAATCTCCTTTTCCTGTTTTTGGATGTGTACCATCCAAACTAGACTATTCCATCTTTCGTGAACGTGCTCCAGATTTCTCTCCTGGTAATATTTGCTCATGTTATTGAGCAAATAACCTTTCCTTGCAGTGTCCATAGCACCCATCTTTGCTGAGTTGCCACATCTCTTTTGAAGTTCATATCTTATGCTGTTGACTTTGTGAAACCTTTCCTGTCCAGGAGGTGCAAGAACAAGGCTCCTGGTCTCAGGAAGCTTGCCTTCTGGTTGAGGATGGGGAAACGGACCCTAAGCAAGAAAATAAAATTTAAAAATACTTAAGTTCTAATGGTAATGCATGCTGTGAATACAGTTAGATAATTATGATAGAACTATACTTGGGGGTGTGTGTGTGGGGGGAGGAAAGTATAGGCCAGATTAGATTGAGTGGTTCAGGGTGAGCCTCTTTGAGAGAATGTGCATTAGACTGTGACTTGAATGCAAAGAAGGAACCAGCCATGGGAAGATCTAGGAGAAGAGGGGAAAGGCAGAAAGGTCCTGAGACAGGAGACATCTTGGTGAGTTACCAGAATAAGAGGAAGGTCAAGTATCTGCAGCATCCTGAGAAAGGGGGTAATAGTAAGAGCTGCTCTTGGAGAGGTGGGGAGAGGCCGGTTCATGTAGGGATTTGTGAACCAGCATGTTCAATGTGTGTTGATTTTAAGCTCTTGGTAAAGATTTAGGCAGAAGAGTGTAGTGATCTGATTCTTTGCCATTCATTTCATTTATTTCAATTATTTGTATAGCCCCTTTTAAGTAGTGGATTATAAACTCTTTGGGTAGGAATTATGCATTAGTCAATTTTGTTCATAAATAAGAGGCAGTCAGTAAATATTGGTCAAAATGTTGAATGAATGAAGCTTGAGGGAATTCTGAGAAATTATTTTTGTAGGTGTTTGGAATTAATATTTTACTGAAGCACGGAGAATCAAGATCATACTTGGCTCTTCACTGGTGGCCATGCTCAGGATCCTTTGAGGAAGGAAGAGGTGGAAAGAGCATAGACTAATATGATAGGGTCAGTGCAGCGAGAAGGCTAAAAGTGTGAATTTGGGAGTCAGATTATCTGAGCAGGAGTCCCAGCTCTATCACCAACTTACTGGATCTTCGGAAAGTTACTTTATCTCTGTTTCTGCACCAGTAAAATGGATAATCATATTAGTTACCTGATTAGTCTGTCGCGAGTCTTAACTGAAATCACCCATCTAAAACACTGAGAATGATGCCTGGCATTTGACAAAGACCCAGTAAATAAATCCGCCAAATGTTAGGACAAAGGCTCTCCACAGTGTATACTGCTGGAAAGCGCTTGTTGAAATTCTTCCAAGCTTTCAAACCAATCCTGAACCTCCTTGCCCACTTTATCTGGAATTTTAGTATGATTCTGTTGGTAGTTAATAAGGTAAAACAGAGGAACTTTGTCTTTAAAAAATAAACAGACTCAAACGAAGACTTCTACTTTTTTTCCCCCGTGGCAGCTGAGAAACATATCTTCAACAGATAATATTTTGGAGAGAGATACTATAGCCGTTTGGTAAACAGTAGTGATCTAAATACGTCTTGTTAGTTTTCTTTTATAGTTGATTCAACTATAAATTTGTATGAGAAGCTATACCCTGACTTTAGCTCTGATGATACCATGTTCTATAACTCCTATGATTATATATGTTTATAGATAAAGCCTGCAGTGGCTTCATAGCACTATCTTCGGTGTCTCTGCTAAAGGACTGTGTTATAGGTGAGATCATTTTCTCACAGCTTCCTCTCGTATGAAGTCCAGGACAGTTCTGTGTCATAACAAATTCCATGCTTAGTGGAGCTTCTCAAAACCACAAATAGTGGAGAGATGAGCTTTTTTACCTTGGGAAGAAGCCAGTCGAACTTCTATATCTATAAAGAGTAAGGTGTAAAGTAATAAATTCAGTCTATGTTCTTTAACCATTATGTTTTAGAAGTTTGATATTTCGGGCAAGCTAGATTATATCACCACATTTGGGGGGGCTCTTTTCTTTTATTCTCATTAATACACTGAAATTTTGGATTGGAAAACAATAAACTAATGGTGGAATTCAGACTGGAGCTCTTTGAGGGTGTGGTTTATTGTTCCTTTTCCAACTCTTAAATAATTCTGAACATTTTAACCAGCCAAATACAAAAATCCCTCAAGGCTTTTTGCACAGTTGTTTTGTTTCTCTTCTGCTACTCCCAGTAACATTACATAAGTTACCTGGAACTTGTGAAGCTTGGTACTCTGAGCCAGACAATCAAAATTCCTGGAATCCTCACTTCCTCAAACATAAGGGTGAAGCTGGATAATTTTTGGATGATAAGGAAGGATCTGGGAGAAGTGTTAAAAATGAATGATACTTTTTCTAATTTTTGTTCTTTTCCATATAGTCAAAGCCAAAAAGGACAGAGGCAAGCCGTGTCTCCAAGGATTTGTAGCCCAATTTGGCTTTTTTCAAAAAGTTTGGGTAAACTTTAACCTCTCTATGTTTAGGCATCACTCTTCTTTATAGGTATTTTTGCATGTGTAGGAGTTGTTTGAAAATGAGCAGAAATTGCAGTTATTAAGATGCTGGAATTTTACCTCCACTTCCCCCTAAAACACACACTTTTTGGATCAAGGCGTATGGACACTCTTGTTCTTCAACTTCAACACTGTTTGGTTATGAGATTAGACTGTTTCAAGTTTGTTTTCCCTTGAATAGTTTAGATCTTTGTGGTCTATTTTACTGAATTTATTGTCATAGAATAAATTATGGGATTCACTTCATGTCTAATTCTCAAATATAGTTTAAAAACCTAGAGTGATTTATAACCCTTAGAAATTATCCAGAGTCAAATCCCACCTTTGGCTTTGCCAGGAAAGGACTCTCTCACAACTTTGCTCTAGATGTAGGTTTGCGTTCTTTTCTCTACCACACACCCACCCCCCAACCCTATGGTTGTTTTGATTTTTATTCTCAAATCTACACCTTCTCTGGTTACACTAATTAATATCATTAATAAGTAGTTATTCATAAGTGGTACAGTTTTGGATGTTAGTGTATCATGAGATATACTTCACAACTTTAAACATTTTCCTTAATCAGATTCTTGAAACTAAACTAGAAATGACTTGTATCTTTTTGATGCTGTTGTCCTGGAAGTTGACCTCGAAGTAACCATTGGTCTCAAATATTCACTCAAACTGAAAAGAAACCAGCATCCAGATTCATTATTAAAACCAGGTTAAATTCTCTGGAATTAACTTCCCGAGGGTGGTTTTGTGAATTATCTTTTCCAAATAATTTTCCTAGTATTTTAACTACCTTTTGGACTCATTTATAGTTAGTTGTAAGCGGAGGAAGGAAAAAGAATAAGAACAAGAGGGTTTTGGATAATCCCTTCAGGTCTTCTGATTCTGTACCTAGTTATACTGGCTTCCCTTGATTAGACTAAGTTCCCACTACACTGGGTTCTGCTTTATTCGTACTGGGTCCATATTCTAGTGCAGTGCCCACAGCAGACACCCAGTAGGTAGTCACTGAATGACTAAATCACTCTGATACTTTTTTAGTTGTAGCCAAATTGAACAAGAACTAAATTTCACTGTTTCTTGAGTAAATGTCAGATTATAAATAGATATCTTTATCTGACAATGGTTCATTGAAAACAAGATGGACTATAGCAATTTTATAACAAAAGTGGCTATCGATGGTAGATTAGCAGTGAGTATTTGAAGTTGCCATGCTATCATGGTATCAGAATAAAATTACTTTTTAAGGCAACGATGATATAATATGCAATAATCAGATCCAAAATGAATAGGCCTCCAGTCATGTATCTTTGGAGATAGACTCGTTGAATTCTGTAAATAATGAATTCTGTACTTAATTCTGTAAGCAATACTGTTTTATTGTTTGGTATTTGTTTTCATTACACTGATACTGATGGAAAGACTGATCCATTTTCTTTTATGCTACCATGGCTTTTTAATTTTATTTAGCATTTATGTTTTATATGAAATTGTGGTACATTGGAAATGCCTCACCATAGACTCCTGTTATTCTTAGAATGCTATGCATTACACTATAAAACACAACATTAAGATGAGAAAGTTCTTTTCTTGAAAGCACATTATCCCCAGGTATGAGTTAAAGTGAGAGGTTGAAGTTGGGAGAGTTGGATCCTTATTTGAATTTGGTCACTTACTTATGGTGTGACTTCAGGTAAGTTTTATAACCTTTCTGTGTCTTTGTTTTATCCATAAACTCTGCTAATAATAATCTGTGCTATCTGTTTCACACAGTTGTTGTGAGGATAAAATGAAATAATAGATGTGAAGCACTTTGGAACTTTCAAAGGTATTATTATCTGCTGTCATTTTTATTGGATGGTCTGGATTAGGAAACATATTCCAGTTTCTTGCTTGGCAACTGATCTACAGGGAGCAGTAAACCCATCAGGTCCTACACTTAACTTGCCTTTATATATTTCATAAGTGCAAGAGGAGCTTTGTCCATATTTTTTATTACCCTGCGTAGTGCTATCTGCTGGAGGGGGAAGAGAAGGGAATGGAGTGACTTTCCTACCCAGTCATTCCATGTATACGTTCTATACATCAGTATGATTTACCCAAACATTTTTCCTCTTTTTAAAGCATGAAAAGCTTGAAGTTATTTTCACTGTAGGCAGGGAATCTCAATAGATATCATTATTTCTAAAGAGCTTGTGTCAGTTTGTTCAGTTCTTTCACACCACCCAATACATTCTACAAATGAAGTTATCAATTGATACAAGTACTTCTGCATTTAAAGAGGACTTAGTTGCATCATTACTGACACGGACTTTTTAAAAACACACTTTTTATTTCAGAAGAGTTTTAGATTAACAGAAAAGTTACAGTACAGAGAGTTCCCGTACACCACCCCTGCTCTGGTTTCCTCTGTTATTAACATCTTACGTTAGCATGGCACATTAATTACATTACAATTAATGAAGCCGTATTGATACATTATTATTAACTGAAGTCCATACTTTATTCCTACTTCCTTAATTTTTCTGTAGTATCTTTTTTTCCTCTGTTCCAGGACTCTATCCAGGATACCACATTACATCTCTTTAGGCGTCTCTTGACTGTAACTGTTTCTTAGACTTTACTTGTTTTTGATGATTTTGACAAGTTTGAGTACCGCTGACACTGACTTTTAGCCAGAGATTTCAAGCTTACTCATTAGAAGAAAATAAGAGAGCCACTCCCAACCCACAGACAAAACCCCATAGCGTGAAGAAGGATATAATTTATTGGGAACTATAGGATAGGCAAGGCTCACAAAGTCCAAGCAAGTATATAACAAAGATGGGATTCCTTCGGGAAACCATGCCCTTTTGGCAAACCACCTTGTAAAGTAGGTATAGGGATTGAACACCAGGAAAGACCATGTTATATTATCTCATATATATTATATATATTGTGCCCACGACAATTAAAATATTTTACTTAATGAAGCGGAAAGAGGCAAAGAAGTCATCAAAAGGCTTGAATAGTGATCATATATATTTGAATTTTCTTATTTCAGTGTATTCTTTCTTAAAAAATTTAATACCCACATAAAACTTCATATCTTAAACTTAACATCTGAGACCTTGTATATAGCAATAAATCTAAACCATTTTACAGTCCATTCTTTCGTAAAAGGGCAATTTTCATCAGAAGTATCAAGAACAAAATACATAAGTATCACTTGTAGAGTCCAAGAAACGATTCAGTTATGGTAACGTTGTTTAGCATCACTTGCCAATGACAAGATGGCCTTAAGTGTTTATTATAACCCCGAACCTCTGTTTCTATTAATACTTGAGGGGATTGAATCATTGACTTTTCAAAGCAACTTTAGCAAAGTCTATGAAATGATTACTTTTTATAATTTCAGGATTATTACTGGTCTTGTACCTTGTGGGCTAGAATCTGTCCTTCACTTTTTTGCAGTTGTCTAGTTTTACTAAATGTCCTGAGATAGATGTACCACAGTATGCAGTGTATTTTGATTTAGGCAGGATATTTCCTATGGGGAAAAATGTTACAATCTTTGCTTCACACCAAAAAGAGTGAGACTTTTCAGGGACTTTAAAATCAGGGGGAATGAGACCGAACAATCAATCAGAAGGCATTTGTGTCCTTTATTACCTGACTTTTAGTTGGTTACCAAAATCAACAGCTATTTCAGTGGTTGAGTTTTCATCGGTGCTACATTTGGACTTTGAATTGTGAAACCTTTTTTAACCAGTCTGAAATGTTTGAATCTAACAGGCTAATATGAAGGGGAGGCAGATGGTAGTTCTTCCTTCCTCTTTTGATTAGTTTGAGCTTAAGAATCTCATTATGACCAAGAATTTGGTGAGTATGTGTATCTGCTTGTAGTTCTTGCTTTAACCAAAGCTGTTTATACTTCATTGCCGCAAAACCATTAAATGGAGCGAAGCTGTTGGGTTCCTAATTCGGCAAATGCATTTCAACATGTAGTGACTCGTTGGCTCATAATTTACCTTAAAATTTTTTTCACTGGGAGCGTGAAACAGCAAATCTCTATAATGTGAAAGGCAAAGCATTCTCTTATGCCATGAGGGAAAACAGTGCAAAGAAGGCAGGTGGAGATCCATTACTTACTTACATACTTTTAGAGTGCGTGTTAATGCACTGGACAGCCCTGGCTTTGAAATGTGATCCCAGTGTTTATCATAATGGATGTTTGTCCTACATCCATTTCTTTGTCCCTTCAACTGTCCTTTATCCCCTTGTCCTCCTATATTGTTCAGTTTAGTATGCCTTGGTTATTACTGTACTTCGAAGGACTTTTGTGCATCTTCTCTTTTAAAACTTAGATTCAAATATGATTTCTCACTTTCAGAACCCCAAATTTATCCTTTTTCATTGCCTGAAAAAAGTTTTTTTAACCAAACACCAGCATGTGACTCTGGTGAGCGTAATTACTTTGGTGATAAGCGTGGGAGGGGTGTTCAGGACACTCATGATTGGTATAATAAGGGAGGTTAAAATACTCTGGCAGGGGCTACCTAGGAAGAGGAGGCTCTTGAACACTTCCCAGAAAGCCTTTTAGGTGCTGCCACAGGCTGGAAAAATTTCCATGTAAGGGCCCGATTCAAGTCAGAGTTACAGATCAGTTGCCGTGGGTTTTACCACAAATGTAAATCAGAGAACCCACCACACAGAGTCATCTGTAATTTCCCCATTAACTAGTCCCTTCACTCCAAGTGCACACAAGCCAGCATGAATGGCTACCACCCAGGCAGCAACCCTGGCATGAAGAGGAAAAAGAAAGAGATGTTCGGTTTTTGTCAGTTTGTTTGTCTATCTTGGTTGGCTTCGGGATGAAAAGAATAAGGGTGAGCTTGTCTTACCCTTATTTTGAATGTGGCAGCTTCTTTTGGTTTTTGTTATTTTAAGAATCTTTTTTGAGAGAGTGATGTCATTTTTAGCCATGTGTTTTAGAAGCCTGGTGCTAATGTTTAAGTTAAAATAGGCAGAAAGGAATATTAGAGTATCATGCTACAAGTAAGTTCACAAGTGAGCAATAGACAATAAAACGGAAATGAGAGAGTTTCTCCATGCCCAGTTTGGATATTTATATGGATTTTGGAGCTCTTCATGTGCCTCCAATCCACCCACACAACACCATTAAAAAAATATGATGTGTGTATCAAATGCAGTCTGAATTTCCATGAAAGCGTTCCAAAAGAAACTGTGAGTTGCCCATGTAACCAATTTTCCCCTGAATTTTCCTGTGTAAGTGGAAAAAAATAACTGTTCGGGTTTCAGCCACACTTGGATATACTGGCTTCATACCTGTTTCAAAATGTGCTTGCATAGTAAGTACTAATAGTCATATTTAAAGAAAATGCTTCGTCAAAAAGGACAACAGCCTGGTTTACTTTATAGTAAATAGAAGGAAAATGATATCAAAAGTACTATAAAAGCAATCTCTTTCCTTTTTTTCTCCCTTAAATGTCCAATGCCCATCTCACGAACAAGCTTGGGAAACCACAGGGCAAAATTCCAGGAGAAAATTCTTTTCTTTAATTAAGAACTCCATACAAGTTCAAACTAAAATCTGAATCTGTTCTAGGTGCCCTAGGTGCTTTTCTTGCCCTGCATAGTGATAGAACATGTAACCCGAAGAAAACCACTCTATAGAACAAATGGTTTCTCTTCTATTCATTGCAGTGTCTGTTCTGTGCCATTGTTTGGCCACCCAAATGTGACAAAGCAGCACGATGAATGTGTGGAGTCTGCCATAAAGGGCAGGAGGACTTGTGAACCCAAGAGACATTTGCTGTTAGGGCTTCGACACCAATTTTGCCTTCTGTCTCTGTGGGCAGTACAGAGTGAGCTCGAATCTAGGTGTCTTTATACATCACGTTAAAAGTTAGAACATGTTTTAGGTGCATTTGTGGGTTGTTTTTCATAGACAGAAACCTCGATGTGTGGTTAGCAAAGCCTGATGGAAAAATCAGCCCCCGCTGATCTGGAAGAGAAAGTGAAAACACATACCCCTCTGTCTCCATCAGTCTTTTTTTCGGATCCTTCTTTGGGATGACAAGAAATGAGGCCAGCTTGACCATGAAAATGGGTAAATGTTTATTGGATAGTTGTTTCATTTTCACCACTTGACAATTCTGAGTTTTATTGGAAGGTCGGGAGGCAAGAATTACTAAAAGCTCCCAGCTATTTGGAAGCAAAGGTTTTTGGTCAAGTGAAGCAGCCTATGATCTTAATTGCAAGCCTTATCTTCTTTTCTCTTATTCCTCTCCCCTCATACCCTTGTGCTTCTGAAGGAGGCCTGCTCTGGCTAGGCCTTCTTGGGTGTCTGCCAGGTACTATGTGGGATGACTGTCCAGTTTCCCAGAAGCCCACTCAGACCCCGGGGAATGGAAGCAGCTCCCCACCCCCAGACAGATTTTACCATGTGCCTGTCTCTCCCACAGTCTCCCTTTCACTTGGCAAAGGTAGGCTTGGGAACTTGCCCCTCTTCAGACCGACATTCAAGTTTGATAACTGGCCCTGATGGTTGATCTACTACACTGAGATCTACAAGCAGGAAAGGATTCTAATTTCTCCATCAGAGGCATTTAGGAAAAGGAGTTGAAGTAACTGGAAATCCGAGTGCAAACATCACTGCTCCCCTCTTTAAGAGGTTTGGACATCTGTGTTGGCATAAAAAGGTCATTTTAGGCCTGAGGGGTTTCACATTGTTCCTTTAAGTTAGACCTTCGATGTAAACTATTTTCAACACTTGCCATGAAGAACAAATGACCTTTAGTTACTTGCTCAGAAGACAAATGGTACATTAACACAATAAATACAGTTTGCTGGGATCTCATCTCACCCTGGCTTTAACTTTCTATTAGAGTATTTTAAAACTATAGAATCCTTGAAATCTGTAATGGATTAAAATTAATTTGTGATACTTCACCATTTGAATTCTGTGTAGGTTTATGATAATGCCAATTAATGGAAATTGTCTAATATCACCTATATACTTCAGAACACATTCTGGACTTGGTTAGTAGAGGGGATCTGGGTAAGAATGGGGTTGGGGTTACAGGAGGATTTTAAGTATTTATGGAAAAATAAAAGATTTAATATTGAACATCTTCAAAATTAAATGCAAAATTTTCTAGTCGGATCTAATTGCACATTTAGTGATATTGTAGCTCCTTTTGTAGCACATTGATCAGGTCCTTTTGTAACACATCAGATCACAATTCCCATGCATTATATCTGGGAACTTGGCAATACATTGTAACAAATAAATAATAGGACAGGCCTGTAGTATAAGGGGCTGAGGAATTTTTTAACCTTAAGGAAAAGCAAACATTTTAAGTCATGCTTGAGTAGATCCATGGGGAATCATTCAATTATCTGCATTTTTCTCCTCTTCTTAAAGTCCACATCTTTGACAGTTTGACAAACTTAAAAACTAAATATCTTAGTTTTGCTCCAGGGAAATAAGACTTATTTATTGAAAGTTTTCCTCTTTGGTGAAAAAGAGGACATTGGCTGCTATGAACCCAAAGGTCAGAGGTATTTGTACATCTCCTGGCAGCTGCTTCTTTAGACAGACGTTAGCAGACATTAGAATGTGTGATGATGACAGCCTATTTGAATGGGATCCTGAACTAAATATTCGCCACTTTCCTTGGGAGAAATAGCTCTGAAAGTAGAATGTTGGTAATTACAGAGATAATTTTTGTTGCTCTGGAGTAACTTCCTGTCTTAAATGGAGTATTAAGGAGGATTGTATATTTTTAAACGAAGAAATGCGCTATGTAAAATATTCAAAGAAGCAGTAGGGAAACATTTTGGCTTTTTCTTGCAGATCCGGTCTCCTCATATACCTGCTTTATGTCCCTTTCAATGAATATTCAAAAACAATTTTCTGGGTTGTGGAGACTTCTCATGTATAAAGTCTCCTTAGAGCATTTCACCTTTTGATTTTTGTAAAGAAACATTGATGATATTTAGAGAATGTGGGTGGGGGCCGGAAAGTTAAAATATGATAAACAACATTTATTACAAATATATAAAGATATAAAATATTATGACACATAAAATATTGTAAAGAAAGATTTTCCAAGTATTTTTAAAATGTAAATTTTGTTTTCAGATAAATGAAGTAAGGCATAAATCTTCTTTTGGTTATAATTATAGATTATTTGAAAATCTACAATGTTTTCAAGGAATAATTCATTGACTTATCTTAAGTAGGGTGTAGGGAGTTAAGAGGGTCAGAGATAAGCTTTGGTCAGCTTTTTTGATAAACTTCTGATTTTATAAATACCTGTGGCACAGAAGTTTGTTTAATGTTCTTTTCTAGGTGGCATATAGGCAATTATACCTAGTTGTTTTTTTTTAATATGCCAAGATAGCCTACAAGATGTTTCATGTTTCTTTTGTTAATTAAAAAAAAAAACAGACATAGTTGATGAGGGCAATACATTAAATGTAATGTACTTAGATATCAGCAAGGTATCTGTTTATAACATTGAAAATGGTGGCATTAGAGTCAAAGAATGCTGATTACATGGATCCATGTAACAGTGAAAACTTTGAGTGTCTTTCCAGAGAGCTCTGTCCCTGATCATGGTATATAACTCTCTTTCTCAATGAGCACCTTGCTGGTAGGAGGATCAGGTTTGAAGAGCCTTCAGGACTGGTATAAATTAACCAGTTGGTTGACAGTATCATGGTTCAAATTCATCTCAGCAGAGTGGAATAGGCCAGTGGGATGATTATAAAGTCCCCATACCCAGGAGATAATAAAGAAGTGATTTCCTTGTATTGCAAGGCAAAGGGTTTTAATCGCTTTAGGGGACTCAGTATGGGTTAACAATTTTGTATTGTTAACTTTGTTTGGGCTGCCCCCCAAAGTATGGTTGCATTAACAGAAGTTGAGCGTTTGTTCAAGAGCAGTAATACTGATACGGAACTGAAACTACTGTGTAACATTCCAGGAGTCTTATTTTTCACTAATTTAAAATCATATCTTAAAAGCATTAAAGGAGAGAGCAGCCAGAATGATGTGAGGACTTTAGGAAGAGACAGGAAGAGAAGAGGCGCTCCAAGGGTGAAGGTGGCTCCCAAATGCGAAAGATCTTTGGACACAAGTGTGCTTAGATTTCTTTCTTGTTTAGCCATTATAGGGAGAGGGGCATGGGCTCAGTCAAAGGAAGAGCCTTTTATTATAACTGTTTCACATTGGAACAGGCTATCATTAGAAATAGTGGCCTTCCTGGACATATTCCACAGAGGTTGAATTAATTCTATGGTAGGATGTTAAAGAAACACATATACCTGGTAATGGTTGGACCAGGTCACTTCTGAGTCTCCTTTATGTTCTGAGATTTTTGAGTTTCACATTAGTTGTTGAAAGGGATAGGATTTATGTTTCATCTCAAAATAATTACAAAAATTAAAAGCCCACTAGTGGATTTTGTAATCCACAATGTAGTGGATTGTGTATAAAAATGTTATAGTAATAGCTACTTGAAAGACTCACACATTTTTGACAGGCGGAGAAGGGAAGACAAGCATTTCAGGTTTGAGGGGAGAGGTGATAAAAATATTTAATCATTATATCGAGGCCTTAGAGTGGAAAAGTATATACTAGTAATAGTTACCAATTATTGATACCTATTATATGTCGAACTTTTTTGTAGGTGCTTTTAGATGTTACTAGTCATCACAACGAATGGGAAGGGTATTTGTTATACACATTTTACACATGAAAAAACCAAGTGCAGACTGGTTGCCACATAGAAAGCCAATGGCAGAGACACTAAGAAGTCTTTTGGTCCAGTCTGCTCTTTTTCCCCTGCAGCACTAAAAAGTCTTGCTAACAATTGTTTGGACAGTTCTGTGCTACTCATATCCTAATCTGAACTACTGGTAAAGTTATTTTTTAAATAGCCTCCAAGTGGAGGAGTTTTGATTATGAGGGCTAGAAAAATCTTGGAGTTATTCATACAATTTGAAGCCAAGAAGCCCCACCCCCCGCCCACCATGTTATTTTAATTTCTGGCCTATGTTCTCATTATTATTTGTTGGGATTTGGTATTCACATTTTGCAGTCTTCATTCTGCTGTGATATATTATTAGTGTTCTGTTGAGTAACAGAAGTTTACTTCCTTCTACTATTTTACTTGAACCCACCTCAGTTTTTCTGTACAGGCTATTTTCCCAGTACCTAAATGCTCTTATTCTCTTCTCCATCTGTCAGAATCTTGTGAATTCTCCTTAAATTCCAATTCCTGAATCTGCTTTAAATCTTTCTGTCTCTCAGGGTTTCTCACCCCTCTGAACACAAAATCATTTTCCCCCATAGGTTTTAAAATTAACTTCAGTAAAGGGCCTTATATTATTTTATCATTTGCTTACTTTTTTCCACCTCCAGATGGAAACTTTTTGGGTTCAGTCTTTTTTTTTTTTTTAATGAAAGCACTTTTTTTTTTTTTTAACATCTTTATTGGAGTATAACCGTTTTACAATAGTGTGTTAGTTTCTCCTTTACAACAAAGTGAATCAGTTATACATATACATATGTTCCCATATCTCTTCCCTCTTGCGTC
>NC_041219.1:71817947-71826287 GCF_002837175.3 Physeter macrocephalus | reverse complement strand
TCAGTGGAACAGGATAGAAAGCCCAGAGATAAACCCACACACATATGGTCACCTTTTCTTTGATAAAGGAGGGAAGGATATACAGTGGAGAAAAGACAGCCTCTTCAATAAGTGGTGCTGGGAAAACTGGACAGCTACATGTAAAAGTATGAAATTAGAACACTCCCTAACACCACACACAAGAATAAACTCAAAATGGGTTAAAGACCTAAATGTAAGGCCAGACACTATCAAACTCTTAGAGGAAAACATAGGCAGAACACTCTATGACATAAATCACAGCAAGATCCTTTTTGACCCATCTCCTAGAGGAATGGAAATAAAAACAAAAATAAACAAATGGGACCTAATGAAACTTAAAAGCTTTTGCACAGCAAAGGGTTCAGTCTTATACAGAGCAGCGGGTTGAGAAGAATACAAGTTATTTATGGCTATAATCATTTGATGGGTAGAATGCTATCTATTTAGGGGAAAAGGTTCAGAATGTTCACTGGAAACTGATTTCAGAAATCTTTGTTCAAAGGATGTTTTTTGAAGAAAAACAAAATACGGCTTGTTATCAATCATGCATAATGTTAATTCCCACTGGGAAAATGTAATTCAGTTTCTTTAAGAGAATAATTGCATCACAGGGCATTCAGTGGTAGTAAGTAATTCCAGCACAAACGGATGTGTGCGAGCACGCGCACCCGCGCGCACACACGCACACACACCCTCCTCTCTTGTCTAAAAGTCTGAAGGTGCTCAGCTGTGATACATTCTTTCCAAGAAGAAGCAAGCACAAAAAATGCAGCTTTCCTAATTAAAAAGATTTAAAACATAGTCAGCTAGCAAAAGGCAAGGCGATTTAAGATTATCTCCAATAAGGCATCTTATTTCTGTAACTCATTTTTAATTCAAGAAAACATGGTTCTTGCCCTCAAGAAGTTTATAATCCTTTGAATAGAGATTAAGAGAAGGGGGAAGTCTTTCGTAAGATGCGCTACCTTCCTAGTAAACCAGACAGAAACAGAGACAAGAGACAAGAAAGATTAATGAGTTGAGGGGATTGACTTATGAGAAAAGATTAGAAGAACTAAATATGGGTAGTTTGGCGAAATGAGTATTATGGTAGGAGACATGATAAATAGACATTTATTCCTTTGTAAGGCTTTTGAGACAAAAGATTCCATACAGGCAAGATGATGTTTATTAATAGTATAAACTTTGTACATTTCTTGCGGCTCAAGTCAGCAGCGTATACAAACTTGAAATGTAATGGACAATGCAAATCTAATTAATCTTTGCCTTTGTGACATAATATATATCTGATTCAGTACACGTTTCTTACTTAGAAAATGAATTATTTTTTAAAAATTTAGCAAAAGCACGTTGAAGACTTCAAGCATTGTTTGGAGACAGAACTAATAAAGAAAACACAAAAGTTTGATTATAAAATGCATTTTATGTGTGGAGTTTAAAATATGAAAACTGTTTAGAAAGCCAGTTTATAGCCAATTTAGACTCATTGTGGCCAAATTGTTATCACCTGGTAGCTAAATAAAAGTGTAGATAATTTGGGTATTGATCCCCTAAGCTTACCACTGTTAATAGAGTAAAATGATCTGTGGGCAGATGCCTGTGAAAGAGGCTGAGACTCTGGATGATCATTTTGCTTCCGTAAAACAAAGGTGTTCCTCTACTTTTGCAAGCCGAAATGATGGTGAAATACACAAGGACTCATTTGCTTTTCAGTTTTGGTTAAGAAGACTGCCTCTATGATTAAACTCTCATCTGAGAGGAGAACTTATGGTGCATTTTAACAACTGAATTAAAGTGTCAAAGAATGGGGAGGCCCAAAACAAGGTTTAGTTTCTGTGGTGAGTGATTTGGAAACGAAGTAAGGACTTTCACTGAAAGAAAATTGCTGTGGAGCTAAGTTAATTCACCTGGTGTTTTCACTTTCCAGAAAAATTCTACATGTTTTTCTCTTTTGTTTTGGGTAAAAGAAAAGGAAACATTATCTTCAGCACACAGTTTTATTTTTGAAGGTTAGAAAAGCCTGATGCTTTTTAAAGGAAAATTGAGAAATCTATCTAAAATGTCTCTCTCATTAGTTACTAAACTGAGGAAAGAAGTATCATTGTAACTGAATTTGAGTTACATTAAATGTTGTTTTAACTCTGTATTTTCACTGTGGTTCTCTGTATTTTCACTCTAGCTGCTACACTGCTGTGGTGTTGATGGGGAAATATATTTTTTTATAAAATGTATTTGTATGTGTATATATTTGCGCACATAACACATTAAATAACAAAACATCCAAAATTGATTTCCCATTAAAGGACAAATATTGACAGAAGTAACTATCAATGAGATAATTTAGAGCAACTTTTTTTTTTTTTTTTTTTTTTTGTGGTACGCGGGCCTCTCACTGTTGTGGCCTCTCCCGTTGCGGAGCACAGGCTCAGTGGCCATGGCCCACGGGCCCAGCCGCTCCGCGGCATGTGGGATCCTCCCGGACCGGGGCACGAACCCGTGTCCCCTGCATCGGCAGGCGGACTCTCAACCACTGCGCCACCAGGGAAGCCGTAGAGCAACCTTTTATTCACAATACTCTTAGTGTAAATTTTTAAGTGTGCATACATAATATGTCAGTAATCCACATTTATGTGGTTTCCTTTGCTGTATCTGGTCCTTTAAAGATGCAGTCTATACACATTTAAAAGTAGTATTATAAAATGGAATCATAAGAATGAAAAATTATCCTGAAGTATAAATTTTCTAACGAAGAACTTTGGAATGTCTACTTTTTGGATACACTTGGTTCATAAATACACTCTTTGTAGGAGAGTTGGACATACTGGAATGGAAGTTCAATGACAAAGTGTGGAGATCTTTTGAAAGCTCTAACATTCCACACTGATCAAGGATTACTTACATCTTCACTCTGGTATGTATTGATACATATAATAGTAATAGTAGTGGGGAGAATGTAATTTCTGGTAATATTGAGTGTCAGCATTTCAAAGACTGAAAAATCTGTGAGTAAAATTGTTCTTAATGTGTTATCATTGCCAAATGAAAGCTGTCCTGATTTCCCCGTTCTCTCCTCTGCAGAATTATACTTATCTTTCATTCTGTGTCAGGAGAAGCTGTCATTTAAGGGCAATTTCTGTTCCTCTGCTGGCATATTTCTTTTATTTATGTTCTTTCTTTTCCCATATGGGAATCTTTTTCAGTGTGTGAGTGTACAGTTTATCCATGCATAAATGGCAGCACTAGCTACTTCTCCTGTTGTCTTAGGAGTTGTTGCTGTTGAGAGGTGCTGCGTAGGATGGATACTGAGGGGAATGGCAATTTTCTTCTAACGTCTGAAGTTAAAGATAGTTCTTCTGTTCACATTTTTTGTTTTTCTACTTAAGCTCTCTCAACCTATAAGGCTTTTGATGACTATATTAACTGTAATGATTATGAATAATCAAGTGTTCTTCCAGATCACATTAGACAGATTTACCAAAGGATATTTTAAGAATTTCAAAATATTTCTGAATTTAGGTACATGGTTCCATACTACATACTGGATAATCCAGACTGTACTGAGACCCTTGAGGGTAGACAGAATCCCAGTGTTGAGAAAGCAGTATGGCACCGTGCTTCAGCGTGCAGGCTGTAGGGCCAGACCACTTCAGTCCAGATTCTTCCTCTGGATCCTTGCTAGCTGTGGGAACTTGGGCAAATTAGTTAGTCAGCTGTATCTTTGTACTCAAATTATTCTCTTCTGAAAATAGAAATTGTGTAGCTTTCAGAATTAAAAGAGTTAATACTGGCCAAGTTCTTAGAATTCTGCCTTTGGTAGGTATCCAATAAGTATTAGTTGCTATGAATTTTTTTAATGAATTCTCCAGCACCTAGCACAGACATATCTCATGTTAGATAGTCACATAATAAGTAAATATACACAAAATTGAATAAATAACTGGATATCCCTTTAGTATTTCCCAATGTAAAATTTTATAGAACTTCTTTTTTTTTTTTTTTTTTTTGCGGTACGCGGGCCTCCCTCTATTGTGGCCTCTCCCGTTGCGGAGCACAGGCTCCGGACGCGCAGGCCCAGCGGCCATGGCTCACGGGCCCAGCCGCTGTGCGGCATGTGGGATCTTCCCAGACCGGGGCACGAACCCGTGTCCCCTGCATCGGCAGGCGGACGCGCAACCGCTGCGCCACCAGGGAAGCCCAGAACTTCTTTTTCATTTAATATATCTTTTTGAAATTATAATATGTGTTAAGTATTGTCTTAAGCGCTTCATAGTTGGAGATAACATTATCCATGCCATTTAAGAAGCATATGGTCTTGGGTAGGTTTTTTAACCTCTTTAGCTCATTTTCCTTAACTGTGAAAGGGTTGTTGCAAAGAGTAAAGGAGATTCTACACATAGAAATATCTATGTAGAGTGCTTAGCTAGTGCCTGGTTATAGTAAAACACTTAATAGATGTTAGCATGTTTTCTAGTGTAGGAGGTAAAATACGTGTAAAACAAATACGCAGGGTAGAAAATGACATGTGCAATAAGAGAGATTACAGCGTTAGTTGTGCATATTTCCAATAGGGCAGCAGTGGAGGTGGAGACGAGTGGTCAAGGAAAGTTAGGAGGAGTTGGCATTTGACTTGTACATTGAAGAATGCATGGAACTTAGACATCCTTTGTGCAGAGAAACGGTATTTCAGATAGAAAGAGGTTCTGCTTGTTTAGACCACAAGGGGCATCCACTCATACTATTAGTAGGGGAAAAAAAAGAATAGATTCGGAAAGGTAGATTGGAACCAGATAATAGAAGTCCTTGAATAAGTTGGATGTTATTTGTCAGGCATTTAAAAGATGTTTAAGAGTTTTGAGCAGGGGATGACTGGAACTTTTCTGAGATAATTCAGGAAAGTTTCATTTTGCGGTTATAAGTAAGATGGAATAGAGATGGAGATATTGAAAACAAAGGCGTTTGTAAGTAAGATGGAATGGAGGAGTTGGGTGATGGTTCAAGGAAGGGATGATTAAGTCCTGAGCTAGTGTAAGTAGGAATGCAGTGGAAGGAACCGATGGAAAAAGAGTTCAGCGTAAGAATTGTCAAGCCTTGGCAACTAGATGTGGAAGAAAAGCAAGAGGCTGGACAAATAATGCTCCAGGACTTCTAGTTTCAGGTAACTAAGAGGATGCTGCTGCCATGAACAGGAATAGGGAACACCGGACAGGACACGGAGCAGGTTGAACAGGAACAGTAGTGAGCTCCATTTAGAATTTATCGAGCCTGAGATATTGGCCTGCATCCTGGTCGTCTGGGTGGAGAGGTCTTCCTTTAAGTAGGTGGGAAGGAATATAGTTCTTTTTATAAACCGTGAAATCTGTGGATGGAAGGTAAACATTGCACTGTTCTGATAAAGCTGTTGAGTTACAGCGTTATAAGAGAGTACTTTTGTTTCTTTTCTTTCTTTCAAGAAAATAATAAAATGAGAGAAGTCAAACAGAAAAGTGTAGATGTGTTCTTCAGTGATCTTAACGGATAAATGGAAATCTGATCCTTTATGAACTTGGGATTTTAATATCAAATACAATAAACTGTTTAAGTAGTGGTAAGGTTTATGATAAGTCAAGTGAAAGGAGAAAATTCAAGATTAATTCTAATACCTCAGTAGTAATTTAAAAAGCTCTTTCGGGGCTTCTCTGGTGGCGCAGTGGTTGAGCGTCCGCCTGCCGATGCAGGGGATGCGGGTTCGTGCCCCGGTCCGGGAAGGTCACACATGCCGCGGAGCGGCTGGGCCCGTGAGCCATGGCCGCTGAGCCTGCGCGTCCGGAGCCTGTGCTCTGCAACGGGAGAGGCCACAACAGTGAGAGGCCCGCGTACCACCGCCCCCCCCCCCAAAAATAAAAAAAATAAAAAGCTCTTTCAATATATTACCAAAAACATATTTTGGGGGGTGATAATTAGTTACTCCTTGATTCTGGATTCCCCAGGTATTGGACAAATTCACTTTTTTATGCTTAATTATATTTATTTTGAGGGTTTTGTGTTTCTCTTTGGAAAGTTTTTCTGGCTTTTTATAAACACTCTAATAAATAAGTTTGATAAGTTAATAAAATATATTATTCTTAGACAAGTTATTTTATTAACTGGTGGCTTCCATTAAAGTCAACTTTAGCTGTTTGTTTTTTTTTTTCAGTTGGCTTTAAGGGACAAACTATGCTGATCAGTTAGTGTCTGGTATACTTATATATAAATGATTAATCCTTGTATCTAAGTATAAAGAAGTATAACTATAAATAATAAGTAAATAATAGAAAAATACAACTAAACAGTGTTTACCAAGCTCTTCAGTTTACAATAGCAGTTGATGTAAGTGTGACAACAATGTTCTTCTCATTCCAAAGAGAACCTGAAACCCAGAGAACTTAAGGGATTTGTCTGTTTCTTTAAAAGTTGTACCTTATAATTAAACTGAGACTGTCATTCATGTACAGTAGTGAAGAATTTATTTTTTCAATATGTGTCCCTCATTCCTAGGGCATTTAATGTTTCTAAAAACTGCTGAACAGTGGTAATTTTCAACACTCTGGTGGTGAAATTTTGATTGTATGTAGGTCATAAAATTCTTTGACTAAATCTAATACATAGCAGTATATTAAAATATTTAAATCTCCATCCTAGATCTTAAGTATGAGTTTACAAATAGAAATGATATCAGGAGACTATAAACCCATTAATTTTGGAATGTTGAACCTTGTTTTTGAAATGTGTCATGAAATTTTCTTTAGACTGGAATTCTCATTCTTTTAAATCACTGAAACCTGGACTAGGTCTTCAATATCAATTTTATATAATTTTGATGTCAGAGATTTATTTTTGCATTAAACTTTGTGAGCCTCACTGTGTTCAGGGAGCAAACAAAGATGAAGAAAACACTGTCCTCGCAAGGCACTCCCAGTCTTTTGGGGAGGGTGCAGGCACTGCTGTGTGATACCTGAGAAGAGGGATGCAGGGGGGAGCTGTGAGTCCAGGCTGGAGGAGGAGTCTCAGCTTCTCAGCTGTCCAACTTCCTCTTGAACAATTACACCGAGGGTTGGTTCACTACATTTTAGGTCAGCCACCTCTACTCTTGGTCAGTTTTCATTGTTGCAAAGCTTTTTTTTTTTTTAAACATCTTTATTGGAGTATAATTGCTTTACGATGGTGTGTTAGTTTCTGCTGTATAACAAAGTGAATCAGCTATATGTACACATACATCCCCATATCTCCTCCCTCCCGCATCTCCCTCCCACCCTCCCTATCCCACCCCTCTAGGTGGTCACAAAGCACCGAGCTGGTTCATCAGAACCATTTTTTCTTTTTTCTTTTTAGATTCCGTATATATGTGTTAGCATACGATATTTGTTTTTCTCTTTCTGACTTACTTCACTCTGTATGACAGACTCTGGCTCCATCCACCTCACTACAAATAACTCAATTTTGTTTCTTTTTATGGCTGAGTAATATTGCATCGTACACATGTGCCACATCTTCTTTATCCATTCGTATGTTGATAGACCCTCAGGTTGCTTCCATGTCCTGGGTATTGTAAATAAAGCTGCAATGAACATTGTGGTACATGACTCTTTTCGAATTATGGTTTTCTCAGGGTATATGCCCAGTAGTGGGATTGCTGGGTCATATGGTAGTTCTATTTTTAGTTTTTTGAGGAACCTCCATACTGCCCTCCATAGTGGTGGTATCAATTTACATTCCCACCAGCCATGCAAAGAGGGTTCCCTTTTCTCCACACGCTCTCCAGCATTTATTGTTTGTAGATTTTCTGATGATGGCCATTCTGACTGGTGTGAGGTGATACCTCATTGTAGTTTTTTTTTTTCTTTTTAAATTTATTTTTATTTTTGGCTGCATTGGGTCTTTGTTGATGCACGCGGGCTTTTCTCTAGTTGTGGCGAGCAGGGGCTACTCTTCGTTGCGGTGCGTGGGCTTCTCATTGGGTTGCTTCTCTTGTTGCAGAGCATGGGCTCTAGGCACGCGGGCTTCAGTAGTTGTGGCATGCGGGCTCAGTAGTTGTGGCTCACGGACTCCAGAGCTCAGGCTCAGTAGTTGTGGCGCGCGGGCTTAGTTGCTCTGCGGCATGTGAGATCTTCCCGGACCAGGGCTCGAACCCATGTCCCCTTCATTGGCAGGTGGATTCTTAATCACTGCACCACCAGGGCAGCCCCTCATTGTAGTTTTGATATGCATTTCTCTAATGATTAGTGATGTTGAGCATCCTTTCATGTGTTTGTTGGCAATCTGTATATCTTCTTTGGAGAAATGTCTATTTAGGTCTTCTGCCCA
>NC_041219.1:71757104-71817166 GCF_002837175.3 Physeter macrocephalus | reverse complement strand
TACAGGTCTTTTGTCTCCTTAGGTAGGTTTATTCCTAGGAATTTTATTCTTTTTGTTGCAATGGTAAATGGGAGTGTTTTCTTAATTTCTCTTTCAGATTTTTCATCCTTAGTGTATGAGAATGCAAGAGATTTCTGTGCATTAATTTTGTATCCTTCTACTTTCCCAAATTCATTGATTAGCTCTAGTAGATTTCTGGTAGCATCTTTAGGATTCTCTATGTATAGTATCATGTCATCTTGTTGCAAGGCTTTTTGACTTTATTTTGTTTTGCTTTAATGGTTGACCAAAAATTGACCACCTTAGAATGTCTACTTATGGGTCTTAGTTGAATTCTCCAGAGCAGCACTGCACTCTACACCAGTGCTTTGCAAACTGTGATGAGGACCAGTTTTTTTTTTTTTAAATTTCTAATCTGTCATAGACCGATGCTGTTGTAAAACCAAATAAGAATGGATTTGAAAAACAGATAAAAGAAAACCAAAGGCATGCAAAATCCAAGCCTTGATTTTTTAATTGTTAGATTCAACAGATATAAAAGGACTGTGTCAAATTTTTTTCAGTGTTTCTGTGTCTTGCTCTTAGGTGCTATCCCCTTTTCCTTGCAAACCAGTAACAGTTTTTGAAGGGACAGTGGCCCTCAGAGCATATGTGGGGTAGCACTGCTCAGCACATGTTTTAGCTGTCTTTCCAGAGAGTTGACTGTAAAATTTTCTCTTCTGCTTTTAATTAAAGTTTAGAATCAGCCTGTTGACTTTCCTCTAATAAAATTCATTCTTTCTGTACTTTATGAAATGTAGTCTATCTCTTGCCAGGTACTCATTGTTCCAGTACTCTGAAAATACACAGGATGGCCAGAGCCAAGAAACAAGAAGAGGTGACAGCAGTGGTCCCCACAATCAGTTCAGAGTGACTCACGCCTTTCCACCTCACACTCATCACTACCAGCTTTAGCGCAGTTCACGAACATTTTGTTGTGCCGACTTTTTATAAGATATTGTGCTGGGTGCTGGGGCTGTAAAGACGAATAGCACATGATTCTTACGCCCAAAGTGCTTATGATCCTACAGGAGAGACTCTGAGCAAGTTCTGTTTTTACATATGTTTAATATACTAAATTTTGAGATATAAGTGATATAAAATAAATGTTATTAACTTGATTGTTTCTTGAATTTTACTACTTCTCATCTCAAATGAGTTGTAGAAATTTTTTAAAGTGTAGATCTAGGGTAAAGCACATGGCAATATAAGTTAGTTCATACAGAATTCTCATTAATAATTTTCATAATAAAATTATTTAAAATTTTTAAAATTATGATGTAGTAGTCCTCTCAGTTTTTCTTATAGACCAGATTTTCCCCATGATAGATATTAAGACTTAAAAGGACATTACATTAGGTGTGTCATCCAGATGGAGTTATTCAAACACGATTTTAAGGCATCAAATAAAGGCAACCCATTTTCTTAGTTTGTAAGCCAAGTTATTTTTTGTTAGAACTCATTATAGAAGGATTCTGCCTTAATAAGCCTTGTTAAACCAAACATCTTACTGAGGCAAAATTAAATATAGTTATATAGTATTATTTATGTAACAAAATATGTATAAATCCTCGTTGTTTTATTTCCGCTTTAAAAATGATCCTTCAAATCTGGTAACTTCATTCCTCTTATATCTCCTTGATGTCTTCCAGTCATTTAGTCCTTATGAGGACAATAATTTACAGCATCCTTTATACAAATAAAATATATTTATGTAAATGTTTCTTTAAAAGTTTAGTATGCTATAAAAATGGTCAACCTTTATTGGACAAATTTTTGATTACTCGGGATTTTTATCACATATTAAGTGATTTTCTAGATTTCCTGAGCATTGCTTGCTTTTTACGTTTTTATGTAACCAGAAACAGCAATCAGGTATGCAGAGTAGCTTGATAAACTAGCACTAAGATCACCTAACTGCTTTTTAGGCTTAAGTCTCTGATATTAGAAAATATTCAATACATTAGGGCATTTGGTAAGAACTAGGGAGGCTAGACCTTTGCGGGCTTCTCTCTGCCTGAGGGCCCATCATTTGTGGGAGGCTATCTTACACCAGTGCTTACACTCATAGAGATGATTATCATTTGGATTCGTTCAAGAGCAGTTGGACTATATTTTTTGGTGGTTTGATCTGGAGAAGAAAACCTAAAAGCATTCCTGTGGTTTTGTGAAATCTAAAGACAACAGATATAAATAGTTAAATTTACATAGTGGTGCTTCACAAATGTAGATGGTTGAAAACACCATAGTCAGTTCTATTGCTGGGGGTTTGCTGTTGTGTTCAACCAGTGGTGTGACCTCACTGGCTCTTGCCACCTTGCACCAGCTCCTGTGAGCCTACGTGTGCGTCTCTTCCCAGCTCTGTGTTCAGTGACTTCATGGTGGGGTGGTAGCTTGAAATCGGCCATCAGGAAGTATTTTGCCATGGAATTTGCAAATGCTACAAGTCAGGGCTTTTTTCCTCCTGGAGAGTTGATTGTTAAACATATACCAGCACAGCATTGGTTTCGGCTTTAATCTTATTGTGAATGCAGATAATAGCGTATACTGATGATATTTGCTTAGTTTTAAAAGTGGTTCCCTCAGACATTTTGGAAAGGCCCTCTCTGCATGGTACTATCCTAGCAACGGGATATAAAGAGTAATGGAAAGATGAATGTTTTTTAGTAGTCAGTACTCTGTGAGTAACTAAAGAAGGAAAATTCTTTGCGGAGGTTAAAATCAGGTAATGCTTTTAAAAAAATTATTTTGTATATTATTGGTATTATATATCGCAAAATGACGTGCCTATTATATTGGTATATGTTTCAAAATAATTGACCATAGGTGACGCCATAGGTATTGTTTTAAAATTATGTTATTGTGTCATGTACATTACATATAGCATTATATATGTATAGATACATAGTAAAGCTTAATTAGTATATTATTTCCTAATTATAATAAGGCAATGTATGTTTTTATTAAAGGCTCTGGCAACTGAAGTGTTCTCTGAGTGTCTCAGGAATTGCTTTTATAGACTAAGGAGATGAAAATTCAGCATGTACACAAACTCAATTCCTGGTGTATAAATCAGAATAGATTCCAAGTACAATGACCTTTATATTAAGGACCATTTGGGGGCCTTAGAAGACATAGGCTACTGATAGAGGAACTTTTTCATCTGGACCCAAATTCAAATAAAACATCTGGAACTTAGTGACCAATTTGTCTTTGAAATTGTATTGCACCACATCCTCTACTGGCAATGTACTACTGGCTAGTGTAGAGGGAATGATTTGTCCATTGTTAGAGGTCTCTCCTAATTAAGATTATCAGGCCTGCTACTGCTTACCACATTATGAACTAAGGTATGATCCTTTGTGAGGGAATATGATGAAAGGATGGGTAGTTACAGGCCATGCCCTCTTGATTCCCTTTAACCTTTCTGAACTACCCTTCCCTTTGTTCCACTGGGCTGTCAATCAAACAACAGCCCGACTTCCTCTGGGTTCCTTTCACACACAGCTTTGCTTATCTGTTTGAGTGGCGTTTGTCTGATCTTTTTTTGGGGGGGGGCATGTATTTACTTTTAAGATCTTCTCTTTCTTATGTAAAAAAGGCAATTAGACTCGTATCTGTTTATTTTAAACAAAATGGCTGTTAATTAGTGTGATCAAAAACCCTGCCATTGTAGACTATGGGTTCTACTTTGTAGTTGCACTAAATTGAGTACGGTTTGGTGCCAGTTGACATGATAACAACTCAAAGTCTGGCTTTTTAGAAATTAATGAACAAACACATTTATGAGGCTTTGTTTTGTCTGGTTTAGATCTGTAGGCTCCGAATGCATCAGAGTTCTTATTTTTTACTGACTAATGCTCTTGCTTATTAAAAGTGCAAAAACTTACTGAAAAACTTTTTTTGATAACTTAATATAACTGATGTGTGAAAGCTATACCATTTTCATTTAATTGGTTCATTTATGATTTTATAAGTTGGAGTACAAAGTATGCTTATTTATTCCATCAGTAATGCACACTAACATTTCTTTTTATTAAGCTGTCAACTTACCAGAGCTCTAGAAACATCTGAACTGTCAGCCCCCCTGGGCACCTGCTCCTCCACCTCCATGCCCCACATTTAACGTTTAGAAGAAACAAGCAGATTCAGGTATTTATTTAATATAAACAATTTCAAGAGCATGGGTCAATCTGAGATGACTCAATCTCATACATCTTTAACATCTTCAGTGCTTTTCAATGATAGTTAATATTCAGAATAATGACCATGGGAATATTCTAAGAGTCTCCTTTATGGAAAAATTAGATTATGTTCATGATATACTACTTCTAAGGCAGAAAGCTATAACAATGTATACTAACAACTTTTTATATTGAGGATTTAGACAAAAGTAAATTTCTAGTTAGGTAGTCAGAAAGTTAAATCAAAGTAAAGTAAAATTGACCAGAATATTTCAGCTCTTTATTGTTCTGGTTAGTTATAGAGTTTAAAATTCATAATTTATTTATCTCATTGAAGAGAAAGAATAGGATGCCAAAAGTATCAGGAATCAAAAGACCCAGCTCTTTGGATGTGTGCAAACTTTTTGAATTATGGTAAGATAGGAGCACCAGTCCTAAGCTGGTTTTGCTAGATGTCTGAAAAAACTGGATTTAAAACTCATGCCCCAGATCATTTGTGAAATAGCAATGAAACTTGAGTTTTGATTGACTACTTTGGGAAAAAAATGCTTACTTGTGAATGGTAATAGATCAAAATGCCTCTCCAAAGTTATTTAGAATTAAAAATCTAATAATAATAGCTACCATTTATTTAATCTTTACAGTATTCCAGGTAGTATTCTGTGGTCAACAATTAATTAATGCTTGGATTCATTTATATATTATCATGTTTAAATTTAACAGTAACCCTACAAACCAGGCTTTTGTATACTCATTTTCAGTTGTGGAAACTGAGGCTCTAGCAGGTTAAATATCTTGCTAAAGTTCATTCAGCGGGTAAGTGATCTGAGATTTGAACTCAGATCATTCTGACCCCAAATGCTTTCCATGATGCTGTTTCCCGATATTTCACAATAATAGATTGTTTTGTAAAGGCAAGTTTTCGTATTTCGTGAGGAAATTACATCATTACCCTGTTTTCTTTATGTTTAACTTTTCCAAAATAAAAAGAGAGAGTTCCCCCATTTCTAGTTCTCTCACTGTTTGGAATCCGTTATCAAACACCCTTATGAGTGAAAAGCTGTTCTTAATAGATTTAAGTGTTTCAGTGATCTTCATCACTTATCTTGGAAGATTTCTGCCTTAATCTGTCCTCACTGTTGAACATTCTTTCTTGGTATTTAGCCTAAATTTACTTCTCTTGATTATACTCATTACTCCTAGTTACCTCCCTTATTGTGGATGTGTCAGTAATGATCTATCTTTAGCCAACTGGCCTTTGTTTACAGTCCTTCCCACAAGATTGAGGCTGATCTTGTAATGATGGTTAGAGATGATATAATATAGATGTGGGTAATTGAGCAATCAAATTCAAAGTACAGTCTAAACCTAGAATTAGTAGGAAAGTAATAAATGGCACTCAGTGTTGGTTTTCTATATCATCTGTACTTTGGTTTGCATTTAAAGACGTGTACTTGATGCTTTAAGCTTGCTTACTCACATTCAGTGACTTTGTATGGCTTATAGTATTAGCGTATACCAGCCTAATTAACAGTTTAAAAGTTTATTATGTATATCTTATTGGATATGACACCAATCTTATTTTTAAAATTATTTTACAGTAAATCAACATTTCATACAGTGTAACCTTTGATCATATTTGCTTACTGCTTCCTGCCCTCAAGTCCTTGATTTCCATTTCCTTTTCAGTAGTAATGAGACAAATTATCAAACAAGCTCATTTGAGGAAACTCCAATTGTAATCAGTTAGCTTGATGGAGGGAAAGATTTTTGGTATGCAGCAGTCATCCTCCCCTGTGGTTACCCAGTATGGTAATTTAAAGCTTAGTTTAGTGTATCGAGCACCCACAAAGTGAGCTTTACAGAGTAAAACCAGATGGCTTCATTCCACAGAGAATAGATATCTAGTCATAAGCTGCATGTGTCTAGGGATTTTTGTTTTGTTTTTTTGTGTAACGTTTTCATAATGCGCTAACCTGGGGCATCACAGAGAGTGGTTCTTTATATGTTTTTGTACAGAATTGAAGGTCTAAAGATATGAGTTGAATAAAAAGCATCACACAGTTGTGAATCTAGAACATGCATGCACAAGGGGGAGAAACCCAACCCAGAAATAAAGAGCCATCAAAAAGTGAAGCTGACCAGAGAACCCTAAAATAAAAATCAGGAACCAAAGCAGAAATAAAGGAAAGAAAGGTTAGATTACAAAACTTAGGGTGGAAACAGGCCAGGCACTGTGAAGCTCAATAGAGAAATAATTCATCTTCTTTGAAAACATTGTTAAAATCCCTGAAGACCAAGAAAATAGAAGCACAGGAAGAGAAATGTGAATATTTAAAAATAAAACAGTTAAAAGCTATAGATGCTAGACAAGACAGACATAATAAAGACTTCGAGACTTCAAGACCAGACATTATAAGAAGTCATACAAAACAGTAACAGCGGGAATAGGAGGGGACGCCTGGAGAACTGTCCTGTGGGGTTGTGTTTGACTAAAGCCTTCTGACCTGAGTGCACATGGGAAATTTCTGGATTCTCTGAGGTCTAGGATCAGTCTTACACATTTCTAATATTGGGGGCCAAGCCTGGGAAATCAACAAATCCCACTAGATAATCACATCTATAAAAGCTAACACTAACATAGTACTTACTGTGTTCTAAACTCCGTCCTAAATACTTTACATATTTTCTATTAACTAACGGAATCTTCCTAATTACCTGATGAAGAAGGTATACCATGGTGCATCCCCATTTTACAGATGAGGAGCCAGATACCAGAGAGATTAAGTAACTTGCCTAAGTTCCACAGCAAGAACGTGGCAGCACCAGGCTTTGCCAACCAGGTTGGCCCAGAGCCCCTGCTCTGATCGCTGTACTGCCTTAGCCCCTTGCAGGGCCCTGGAAGCTTTATGGTGTTTTGTTCCCTTCACCTGTTCTATCCAGTCAGTCACCAAATCCTGACAACTCCAGCTTTTAAATATCTGTACAGTGTGCTTTCTCATCCACCCATTGTCATGATCTCAGTGACTCCGGTGCCCTTGACCTCCAGCACTGCCCCCTTCCAAACCTCCTGCTCACTGCATCAGGCTGACTTTTTTCTAAAATGTAAATCTGACCATAAAACTCCTTCCGTTAGAATTGTTCTGTGTTTCTCCATCACATCAGGGTAAACTCCAAATTCCCAATGTGGTGTAAAGGGCCATTTTGATCTGATCACGGGCCCATATTTCCCCTCATGTACCCCAGCACAACTTCTGCTCCAGAAAGAGTGGATTACCTGTCGTTCCCTGCACATAGCCATGGTTCTTCAACTCCTCGTGAGTGCATCTGTTGTTTTCTCTGCCCACAGCTTTCTTCCTCCTGTCATGGCCTGGCTAACGTCTACTCATTCTTCATGATTCAGTTTAGGCAACACATCTTGCTGGAAGCCTTCCCTGGTCCCGTAGGATGAGTTAAACCTCTGCTTCTGTTTGTTAATCGCATGCTGTGCACAGCTCCATCGTAACACATGTGCTTAAGTGTGTTCATTGGTTTCTGTCTTCCTTGCCAAGTGGTTAACTGCTCAAGTACAGGGTTCATGTGCCCAGGCTCTCACAGGGACTGACACAGAGTAGGTGCTCAATTAATGTTTTTTGAATGAATGAGCAAAGAAATGAACGAAGGTATCTGACAGTATAAATACTTCTGCCGTTGGAGTTTCGGGTGAGGATATGATTTAGTATCAGACCTTAATCAGACTTTAATCCCTGTGTATTTTTCTGAAATAGGGAATGAGGGCCAGCGCCTTACCTTTGCTGAGGAGACGAATAAAGGCAGTGGTTTTAAATTACATATGAAGTAATTAAGTGGAGGAAGTAAGACTTTCCTGGCAGTTTTGGTAATGAGAATGCATTTAAAAATGGTCTGAATATCTTCAGTGCACTTTAAAAATGGGATGCATTTACTTTTGGCTTGTGGAAAAACCAGCACTGTGGAATATCGTAGGTTAGAGTCTCCATCCGACTGCATCACATTACCTGGGGAGGTTTAAAAAGCATACGTTTCTTGGACTTCATCCTTAAAGATTTGATTTAATGGGTTTTGTGTAGGGGCCCACACGCTGTGTTTTTTGAGCATTAAATGAGATATAAAGCCCTTAGCACAATTACTAGCAGCATGTACTCATTCGGTGGTAGATGTCATTGTTATCATCAGCACCATCACCATCAACACCATCCGCTTCATCTCTATCACTACTGTTAGCATCGCCACTATTCCTAAAGTTACTTTAGAATTATCAGTGGTGCTCCATAACCTAAATGCTTAATCGACTAGAAGGTCGGAAATGGAATATTTTCCAAATACTTCTTATTTCACTGTTCGTGTCAAATGGTTCCCTTTGAAAACACACCCACATTACCAGCCCATTTTACTAGCTGTGAGACTTGGACAAGTGATTTAAACTCTGCACCTCAGTTTCCTCATATGTAAAGTGGGGCTAATAATATTTCCTGTCTTATGGGGTTTTTATTAATACACATAAAGTAATTAGAAGAATGCTTGCATAAATAAGTTCTCAAAAGATATTAACTTTTACTAGAAGTAGCAGTAGTAGTAAAAGGGAAAAGAAAACAAACCCAGACTCCACATTCCAAAATGTTGAGTAACAGTACCTGTGTACTTACACCCACGTATCATATAAGCAAGTATAAACACACATACATATGTTTATTTTGGCAAATACTGATGTTCCATAATTTCCCAGGGTACAGATTCCAAATTCCATCAGAGGAAAGCCAAAGATCTAAACCTCTTATCTGAAGCAGTCCTTGTTCACGACTACCAAGTAGGTGACCCCTCTTTGTCAGCACACTTTTAAACTGATGAAAGTTTAGATTCATTTTTAAGTTTTTATTTATTTGAAAAAAATCAATAAATATGTAAGCAAATTTAAAGAGACACATTCAATTCCAGTGGAGTGAATGAGGAGAGAAAAGTTTGTGTTTCTGGTCATGTAAGGAAAAAAATAGCTGAAGAGTGTAGATTTCAGTGTTCCAAAATAAAAAATGATGCCTGACCAGGATTGGAAGCTTCAGATCAAAAGGGCAATTTTAGAAAATTGTGGTGAGTGAATGAGAGCACTAGTTTATTGAAGAAATCAATTTGCTATCTTAACCAATGGCACCAGTGCCATCCCTATAATCCCTGAAAATAGACAAACACTTTGTGGTTCACCAGTCCATAGATCACATCTACTTCTTTCCACCTGGCAAGCTCACACCCTTTTCAAATGAGATAGTATCACCGGAGCTTTGTGGGTTTATGAAGCCACAAGTTTATTAGTTAGATAAAATCTCTAAGTGTTGAGAAGTTTAAAACTGTGTTGTCAAACCAAATTTCAGTTATAATGGCAATTTCCAAAGTAAATATGACACAGTAACTTTTAAATCTTGTCATTCTGTTTCCTTGAGAGTGTGTGATGTGTGATTATCTATGGCAGGGCTTCCTGTCTTTGTTTTCAAATTCAGCTGTACACAGAGAGTAGCAATTGAAATACTGAAACTTAGAATCTGCAACTGGTAAAACACCTCCAGTTGCCCTATATGCTTCTATGGATAAAGATGGGGCAAATTTTTTACAAAAGAAAAAAATAAGGCCTTATTTTAAAAAATTAGGTATAATTGATGTATAATATTATATTAGCTTCAGGTATACAGTGTGATGATTCGGTATTTATATGTATTGCGAAATGATCACCGCAGTAAGTCTTGTTAACATCCATCACTATACATTGTTATACTTTTTTTCTTGTGATGAAAACATTTAAGATATACTCTCTGAGCGACTTTCAAATATGGAATACAGTATTATGAGGTATAGTCACCTATACATTACCCCCTCAGGACTTACTTATTTTACAGCTGGAAGTTTGTACCTTTTAATCCCCTTTACTCCCTCCCCACCACTTCTGGCAACCACCAATCTGTACTCTCTATCCATGAGCTTGTTTTTGGTTGGTTGGCTGTTAATGTATTTTTTGGTTTGTTTTTTAGATTCTACGTATAAGTGAGATCATATGGTATTTGTCTTTCTCTATCTGACTTAATTCACTTACATAATGTCCTCAGGGTCCATCCATGTTGTCACAAATGGCAAGATTTCATTCCATTTTAATGGCTCAGTAATAATATTCTCTCTCTATATATCACATTTTCTTTATCCATTCATTCATATCTTGGCTACTGTGAATAATGCTGCAGTGAACATAGGGGTGCATATATCTTTTAGAGTTAATGTTTTCATTTTCTTCAGATAAATACCCAGAAGTAGAATTGCTGGATTATATGATAGTTCTGTTTTAAATTTTTTGAGGAACCTCCATACCGTTCTGCACAGTGGCTGCTCCAATTTACATTCCCACCAGCAGTGCAAGAGTGTTGCCTTTTCTCCACACCCTCTCCAGCATTTGTTATTTGTCTTTTTGATGATGGCCATTCTGACAGATGTGAGATGATATCTTATTGTGGCTTTGATTTGCATTTCCCTAATGATTAATGATGTTGAGCACCTTTTCATGTACCTGTTGGCCATTTGCCTTCTATGGAAAAATGTAAATATAGCTTTAAGTGTATAATGCAGTAGTCAGAGGAGAAAACAACCTTGGGGCAGGGAGAGGTCCTCTTTAATATATTATTCTGTCTCATTGAAATGATCAAAAAGGTCTAATGCAATAAAAACTTACCAGAACTCAGTATTCAAAGGCCTAAGTAAGCCCTTTTTCTTCTATTTTAACATTTGACTTTAGGAATAGAAGCTAATTGTAAGGAAATAACCTGATACCAGGTAACAACTTTTGAAAAACAAATTGCAGGGTATTCATTTATGTTATAATATTTTCTTTCAAATTTTAAACATGGAATTGCTAAATGAGAATTAATTTTGACTATGAACTATAGGTATAGGGTTAGGAAAGTGGAAGTTTCCAATTAATCCCAGGCTTACTATATTACCAAAATGTAAATATGGGTATTTAGCTATATTCTTACTGTTACTCTATGTGAAAGAGTGACAATAAGTCTTCCCAATGTAATAACATGATGATATATAGCCTGTATATTGTTGGATCCTCTCCAGAGCTCTTCCAAATGTTAATACATGCTCAGGTAATCCTGTGAGGTATGAAGCAATAGAATAAGCTTCATTTTACAGTTGAGGATATTGGCAAGAGAGAGGTCAAAGATGTAACCCCAAATGTTATTAATTAATAACTGAGCTGGCAGTAGAGTCTCCAAGAACAGAGAATATGCTAGTATATTAAACTGAAGTACAATTTTATGGGGTTGATAATATTAAACAAAATAGGTTTGTGGTTGGGGGCTTCCCTGGTGGCGCAGTGGTTGAGAATCCGCCTGCCGATGCAGGGGACGAGGGTTCGTGCCCCGGTCTGGGAAGATCCCACATGCCGCGGAGCGGCTGGGCCCGTGAGCCATGGCCACTGAGCCTGCGCGTCCGGAGCCTGTGCTCCGCAAAGGGAGAGGCCACAGCAGTGAGAGGCCCGCGTACCAGAGGAAAAAAAAAGAAAAAAAAAAAAATAGGTTTGTGGCTATTGTGAACCTTACAACATTGGTGCCACATGGGAGAAAGATGTCTTAAAGAACAACAGGTTTTTATTTTGCTCAACAGTCATCACTGCCAGAATAAGTGTTCAATGAAGGTTAGGTCTTATTGATACTGTTACATAGATTGTGAAAAATTACTAGACATACCACTCAAACCAAAGTAAATTAATGCTACTGCAAAAAGATGATAAATTATGATATATTTATGGTAAAGGACTATTGTTAGCTCAAGTTAGCGACATGGTTGCTATTTTCACCACCATTCAGAAAGTAGGAATTTCTTACTTGAAATTAATTAATTAGTGTGAATTGCTATCTTAATGGGGATAGACTGCAATGACCCATGGTTTTATGCATTTGAGCAAAAACTGTCGCTTCACATCAAATTGCCATCCTCCCATTTCTCTTACCTAAGGTATAAATCTGCTGACATCTTTCGTATTGCACAGTGACAGCATCGCAAGCAAACTCCAGATTCAGTGTGTTCGAAACAAGAATCATAGAGGCCACTGTTATGGCTTAAATGACCAGCTTAGAGCATGTTAGACTTAGTGCAGTGTGTCTTTCTGCAAAATAATGTTTTTGGTTGTACAGCTGGTACAGTGAATTCAGTACGTATCACTGGGCCAATCTGGTGTACTTAGATGTTTCTCCTTATTCTTTCTTTTGTAAAGGTATTGTCATTTGGTAGAGGGAACTCAAATCTCAAGCCAAACATATACAGATACCTGAACATTCATGGTTTCTCAAGAGAGCAAGCCTCTAATGATTTTTCAATAATAGGGCAAGTGTGTTTGGTGATACCAATTTACTTTCTCCAACAAAATGTGACCTATAACAGGAAACCAATTCCTAGTTACCCAGGTCAGTTTGGACTGGCCACATGACACAGAAAATTATCTAGGGGCATACAGGGATGAGTTGGAATCTTCTGGAAGCGTCTGTGAGGAGGAAACCACCATGAAGAGCTGTTACCACTGCTGTTCTCCTGCTGGTACCACTACAGCGCTGCTTTCTCACAAACCCATCTGTTCTTAACACATCCTGAAAAAGGAGGCGGAAATGCATCTCTGAGGGAGTGCTTGAGAAAAGAAAATGGAATAGTAAGGGGTAGCCCCATGCAGATTATTCCTCATGATGTGAAAATGCTTTTACAAGGACCAGGGAGACTTCTGAACTGAGTAAGTCCAAGTAAAAACAGATCTGGAAAACATTGCTGTTTGAACCTAATCCACTTAACTTGGTCTGTCTTTAAGCTGCCCGCTTAGAGTTCATTCTTTCAGAAGTTGAGCACCCCTGTCACTGAGTAGTGGTCAGATTAATTGTGCTGTCCTGCTTGCTTGCTGGCTGAAGTCTTTTTTGTTACTTCTAATGTAAGCCTTTAGAAAGCTACAAAGTACAGTGACAGACACTATCATATTCAATTGGACGTGCTTTCTGCAGATTTGTTAAGGATTTACTTTACACATTTGTAACATTTAGTTGCCATGGAGATGACCCCAGTGGTAAGAGGAACAGCCTTTAGGTTGGACCTCAGATTTTCCTTTCATTTCCATTTAATTTGATTTGACTGCAAAATGTCACTTCCATTGCATTGATTAAGCTTCAGTGCTGCCACCAGCCCTGTTAGAAAGGTGAAAGGGCAGGCCAGCTGCTGTCGTTTTGCACCCCTACCCTTTTCTGATATCAATACAGATAAGCTTTTGAGATGAGAAACTCCTTCGCTACATTGATGCAGACACAATTTCTCTTGCTCACTTCATGAAATATAATAAAACTAAAATTGTGCTCAGAAATCTTTATTCACTCAAAAGCACACTTTATGTAACCTCAATTTTTCTGTTTGAGCTCCATGTTCCTGTAAGGTGTGATATACAGTGTATGAAAACTAAAAATTACTATGTCTTAGGTTTCCCTTAAAATTTTTTTAAACTCAGCAGTTGGCTACTCTCTTGAAATAGTTCTTTTGTAGTTCACATGAATTAGAAATAAGTTACAAAATGAAATTACATATACAAATATAAAAAATTAATTCTTGCTCATAGGGATTGGAAGTGCCATCCTTAGGTAATAATCAAGGCAGATTGGAAGCAAAATGATGCTGTAGACAAAGTTTTTCTATGGTACCCTGTATTTCTTCTGTCTGCTTCTTTCTCTCTTCCCTCCCTTGACTTATAATGAATGCTTCAGTAACCCAGAATTCATTCATCTCTCCTTTTAGGTAAAAAAAAAAAAACCCAATTTGGTAAATTAATTCAACCCTAAGATTTGAGAAAATAAGTGCATTAACTTCTTGGGAGTATAGCATTTATATTTAACCGGAGAAGCAGAGGACATTATTTAACACAAAAAACTTACTGCTAATAGGAGAACACCAGGCACAAGTGGGGAAGACAATTTGACAGGAAGCCTTCCGGACACTTTTCAAATCATAGCACCTAGATTTCCGCCTCAAAATGGATACTCGGTTCTGTTGTGTTTAGGAGTTTACTTTATTGGGCTTCTTTAAATGTACCATCATTTGGGAAAAAGCACTCAGTTGCTTGTTGGAACATATACAGGAAACCTGTGAATTTATGGCTGAAAACATACAAGTCAGTGATCACGAAAGATATGCCAGCACTTTGGGGGCAAAGCACCTTGACTGGGGCTTACTAATTTCATGTTTCTGTAAGAAAGGTAGCTTTCTTGACTAGGAATGGGAGTGGGGGGGAAAGGAAGCAATCTTGCTATTTAGATATTGATTCCTTGGTTTGTGGGGTTATGGCTAGGATCAGGTCTGCTGTCCTTTGGGAATTGATACCAGCATTCTATCCAGGGGCCCTTTGGATGGTTCATATGATTTCTGTTGGAAGTCCAAAGTGATGTGCATTGGGAGAGTACTGATGATTTCCTTTTTGGTCCCTACTGTAGCAAGTGCACTTAACCAGACAAGTTTTGCTCTGTTGGAATATTCTAGAATTCTGGTTAATAATATAGTGAAAGTCATAAGTGTGGTTCCCTTTAGTTGTTATCGCTAAATGATTCAGAGTAGTATCTGTCAGACTGTAATGTGCGTGTGAATCATCTGCATATCTTGTTAAAATGCAGGTTCTGATTCAGAAGGCCTAGGGTGGGGCCTGAGATTCTATGTTTCTAACAAGTTGCCAGCTGAGCCGGATGTCGCTGGTTCCCAGACCATACTTTGTGTAGTAGGGACTTAGGGCAAGTTCTCAATCTTGGCAGCACGTTGAAATCACCTGGCAAGATTAAAAAACCTCTCTGCCTGGGTCCCATTAGACCCTCAGAGATTAGCATTTAATTGAGTAGAGTGTTAGCTGGGTAGGATTTTTAAAAGCTCTCTAGGTGATTTTGATGTTCAGCAAAGGTTGAATACCACTGGTTAGATAACAGACCTGTGAAGATGGGGAAAAAATACACATAGATGATAATGTGACAAATAATATTTTCAAAACCCTCCTTAGGGTTTTTAGTTTTGCTATTAGTCTGGAGACAACATTGAAACAAATATGTAAATAAAAACAAATTTGTCATTCCATTCATTAATTGCAAATACAAGTCCACAAATGAGCATTTAACAATATTATCTTCAGCAATTTCTTCTTTTGAAAGTAATTCAGGGTAGGTTGCCAGATTTAGCAAGTAAATATACAGACTCTGAGGCCCCTTCCCAGGCCTGCTGCATCAGAACCTGCATTTTAAAAAGATACTCAGGTGATTCATATGCACAATACAAATATTGCATGGGACACACTTAAAAAAATTGTTGTTTATTTGAAATTCGAATTTTTTTCGGTGTCTTGTATTTTCTCTTTCAACCCTATCTAGGAAGGAATTAGCATTTATTTCATTACAGAATAAAAATGGAAAGTAGCATTCTGAGTTTAGAGAACACTTTTAATATCTTAGCTCTCATTTCACCTCATCTTCCTGTGTCTATAAAGCCTCCTGATTTTTAAGCCTAACAGAAAATAAAACCAGCTGATAGACCTCAAGATGTCATGCTGTGTTGGAAACAAAGAAGATGTATTGTTCTGTGTTGCAAGAATGAGAGATGGCTGTATCACTTTTAGCGTAATAGTTTACATGACAAAAAAGTTTTTTCCTTAAGTTTATTTAAAAAATTGTCACATATTTAAAATTCCTTTTATTTATGGAATTCAGAAGCCACCTTATTATAACTAAAGTGTAATAATTGGTTATGCTCATAAAACTACAAATACTAGAATTCCACAGAAAGAGAATTATCCAAAGGCTTATCTTACTATGATCCCACAAGGCTAAAAATGCTGTGTCTATGTACACAAAGAAGAAATACTAATCTTTTAAAAAATTACTTAGATTAACTAAAATGTCAAAGTCGAGCACTGGTAAAAACAATATCCATTGTTATAAACTCACATTTAACAGGTTCCTGTCTCCAATGAATCACAGATATTGAAAAAAATAGGCTATAAAAGTATAGTTACAAAAATTAATTTTCAGGTTGAGGTAAAAAATACATCATTGGCATTATTAGATATTTCTTTTAACTATCTCCCCTTTTGGAGTCTTTGTCACATATCTGGTGCTCTATTAAGAAGATATTCATATGCTGCTATTGAATACAGTGATTTGTGCTTTAAAATGTAGTGTTGAGAACTCTACTTGGAATGTGTTGCTGTATATAAGATTGAGCTTTAATAGTGTTATATTTCAATCTATAAATAACTTTTGCTTCCTATCTGACATTAAAACAATGTATGGCATTTGGCAAAAAGTAAACTGCCAAATGATTTCTTAAGTGCCTAGTTAAGGGATGTCATTGTAAATTTTTTAAACTGGTGAAAACACTGTAAGAATGTGTCTTAGCTTTACTGATCCTTCAAAATAAATGATTTATTTTGGCACTCGGAAATCATAAATGCTAATCAGCATTCTGAAAAGTGTGGCATTGTTGATTTTTATTTATGGTGAGTCAAGTTAACAGGTATATTGTGTTGTGAAGCTCTACTTAATTAGTGAGAATCAGGAAGGCAAATGATAATGAAGGCCTCACACTTACAAACATGGTGAACCAAGGGAGGACAGACCTTGTTTATTTGTAGTCTTTGTAGTCTTGGTGAAGGGACACATCTACCACTTCATAGTCAGATCTCACATGACCTAACTGGACCTCCTTTTAGGAGCTTCTTTCACTTGTAAAATGAGAAAAGGAATATTCCGCCATTGAGTTGTGAAGATTAGTAAAGTAACATGTAAAGCTCCTAGCATGGTGCTGGTAGATATTTGGAAAAAAGTTAGTTTCCACCTCAATCATCCTGATCCCCTAAATCCCTCTAACTCGTTGGGACCATTCTCCTTCTTTGGTAGAGTTTCTAGAAATATAATATGGCATGTTGGATGCTGAAAAGAGATAGACTATTAACTGTTCTTTGGCCAGATTTAAGCTCAGATGTGGTATATATATATTTTTTAATTAATTAATTTATTTTTATATTTATTTCTGGCTGTGTTGGGTCTTCGTTTCTGTGCGAGGGCTTTTCTCTGCTTTTGTGGAAAGCGGGGGCCACTCTTCATCGCGGTGCGCGGGCCTCTCAGTGTCACAGCCTCTCTCGTTGCGGAGCACAGGCTCCAGACGCGCAGGCTCAGTAGTTGTGGCTCACGGGCCCAGTTGCTCCACGGCATGTGGGATCTTCCCAGACCAGGGCTCAAACCCGTGTCCCTCGCATTGGCAGGCAGATTCTCAACCATTGCGCCACCAGGGAAGCCCCAGATGTGATATTCATAGGTGAAGTCTAGTTAAAGTCTGTTGAGGAAAACAGTTTTTAATAAAAAAAAGAACACCCACTTGTAAATCAAAAGATAGAGGATCTGGTCCTGGGACTAACTGGACATTTGATTCAATGCAAATTATTTAATTATTCTTGGCTGAATTTTCTTTACTTTTACAAAAGAAGTAGAGTTGAACTGGAATATTTCTTTGTTGCCCTCCTTGCTCCTTTTATAATGTTTCTTGGTTTGGTTTTCCTGAGGTGCTGGGTCAGAGATTGGGAGTGTGTTCAGATCAACACTGTCTACCGAAAAAAAAATGCACAACGTAAAAGTTGAGAGTTATGTTTTATTTGGTGGACAAAACTGAGGCCTTGGGCTTCCCTGGTGGCGCAGTGGTTGAGAGTCAGCCTGCCAATGCAGGGGACGCGGTCGTGCCCCGGTCCGGGAAGATCCCACGTGCCGCGGAGCGGCTGGGCCCGTGAGCCATGGCCGCTGAGCCTGCGCGTCCGGAGCCTGTGCTCCGCAACGGGAGACGCCACAACAGTGAGAGACCCGCGTACCGCAAAAAAAAAAAAAAAAAACAACAAACAAACAAAACCTGAGGCCTTAAGCCCAGGACACAGCATCTCAGATAGCTCTGAGAAACTGTTCTGAAGAGGCAAGGCGGGGAGCCAGGATATGTAGGAGTTTTTGCAACAAAGACCAGGTAGTCGGAACATCAAAAGACTACTGTTAATTAAGGAAAACCAGATATCTCAAATTAAGGAATTTAGCACTTCTCTATGTATGGGAAGACGCAGGAGTCTAGGCTCACTGAAATCATTCCTTTGATATGCACCTCAGCTATCTGGGGCCAGTATACTATGCTTCTCATCCTGAGTCTCCTTAGGGCGCACCATCAGGGGTGGCTGCAGCAGTTGACCGCTAAGGGACGGGGGCATCTTGCCTCCATCCTGAGTTCCCTCAGGGCTCACCATCAGGGCGGCTGTAATGTGATGGCTTGAAGGCTGCAACATCCTTTGTTTACTGATACGACAGGTGGCATTTTTAGTTCACAATACCTACGAGGGAGTGAAGGCCCCAGGGGTAGGCAGAGCGAGGCGTTGGACTGAGATACAGCAGGAGCTCAGGCCTCAGCCCGTCCCGCAGGGGGCGCTTGTGCGCTGTGTGGCCCTTCAGAGTTGTTCTCAACCGAGGCAAGAGTGCTAGGCCTCTGTCCTCTCAGACCCTTTCTCGGGGCACAACTTTGGGCAAGGCAGCCCCCCTTCTTCTTCTGGGGGGGCAGGTCCTGAAGAAGAATCACTTGGTAGTTGGCAGCAGCCAGACCTCCTGGCAGCTAGATTGAGTGCCTCCATCCTGGAGGGGGATCTGACCCAGCCTCTACTACCTGAGGTTAGATTGGTTTCCTATCATTCCAGGACTCAGATCCAGCAGAATACCAGTCTTTATTGGAGTGCTGTCTTTTTCAGAGATGTTTTGGGGAATGTGCTAAGATTTAGGATCTCTGGGTGTACTTGGGAGTGTTATTTTGAGCGTAGGCTCCGCTTATGCATTTTCTGAAGTGAAATTAAACAAAATTTCAGTCTGATGTGAAATCTTTGCTGAACTTTGCAGAAGGACAGACTTTTTGTACTATTTCTAAGGGATCTCTCTCATACAAATCTCTCCAAAGGGACCCACATAAAACAGCATTGGCTTTTGCAGTTTCATTTGTAGTTATGACCAACACAAAAAATGCTCAGGTACAGTATGAGACGTTTTAAAAATGATAATAGTCTTACAAGTCACTGGGAAAATCAGCCTACTTTGGAACTTTTTGATTCTATTCAGGTTTTGTTTCAGTTTTGAATAGGAGGACTCTTCCTGTCTCAAAACTCTTCACCTGTCTTTAATTAGCTGATCATTTTTCAAGTTTTAGGATCGTATATTTTACAGAAGATGTGCTGTGGATTAGCCCTCTGGATAGGGACCCTGCAGTGAAGGTATTTTTATGTTAGTTGAAGCAGAGGGGGCTGAATAGATAAGACCATCAAGAAGATAAAGCTAACTTTATCTATTATCTAAAGCAGTTCAGTGTATTGAAATATACCAATGCATTCTTGCAGTGGTCTTATTTGGTGGAATAGATAAAGTGTGAACCTCTGTATCCCCTTAGTTGGCCTGAAAATGGGATGTCAAACAGCATATAATCATCTTTCTTGTTTAAAAAAGAGAGTGAGAGAAAGCGATTTCTATTTGTGTCAGATTTTAGATGTCTTAATATTCTTTCCTGTCTAATTTTGCAGAAAGTGATAATAGAGTTCCTGTCAAATTAGAGGCTGCAGACTTTTAACCTATGTCGTGAAAAAAACATTAGTTATTATTACCATAAACATAATTCAAATAAAAATTTAGTTGTGTTACCATTATGTTGAAGGGTGCATTCCAAGCATATAATTTTACTCATTATATACATTAAAAATTCTGAATGACAGTACGTTGGAGAAGAAATTTAAAAAATACATGAAGGGTTTTGGATTGTCTTTTGCTTCCAAAGATGCAGTAAATTTGTAACTGGAAAAATTAGAATGAAAGTGATTCCCATAAAAAATTGTGCAGCTCTGTTCCTATGGAACACAAAATTAATTTCTAAAATACCATAGCCAGTTACATGTTTGTAATTTTGAGGCAGAGGTGGTCAAAGCGAATAGTGTCGAGTAAGGGAAAAAAGTGAGATAAGAAAGAAGCAAGTGGAAATCTCACAGTGTGTCCAACTTCATGGAAAGAGCTACAAGCAAGTGATATTTCTGATTTTGATGAAATAACAGTTGAATCTGTTTTATTATTCACCTGAGAATTATTTGCTTGAGTCAGGTTGCTAAATGTGAAAATGACACTGGATCAATCTTTAGAATTTTTCAAGGCTTTCTTGAAAGTCATGACAATTTTGACTCTCATCATTACATTTTCCAAGTGCTGGTAGACAGAGTACATTTTTTCAGTAGTTCAGGTATATACATAGACTATCTAAGCAGATGTGTTCTTGGTATGAAGGGGTATTTTCTCAGCCAAATTAATAAAACAAGAGAATGAATGAGAAAACAAAGAGCTTAACTCTAGAGAAGTCCTCTCTAACCGCTTTTAGCAGTGTTATCAAATTGGGTCACAGATAATTAGATTAATTTGACTACCCTATGGTTTTATTTGGAGAAATGTAGCGTGGCAACTCTCTTTGCTCTTGGATATCTATAGGATACAAGAAAATGGAAACACTCGGCTTTCAAAAATGGGAGAGCTATTATGTCATGCTCAGAGAGATGTAGACACTGATAGATTATCAACACCTGAAGCCACTCTATTAAAGCATGCTTTGGTGCTGCAAGCAAAAGTCACAGAAAATTGGCTCATGGGTCACCATCTAAGCTTGCTACCAGTTGGTTTCCTTTAATTGGCTATCATGTCCATTTACCAGAAATTGGCTCTATTTTCTAGATGCTGGATGTAGGAGTGATTTACTTGTGTGAGTGTGATGAGGATTACACCTGTAAGAATATAGTTTCAAACATAATTTCCTTAGAAAAATTACTAACCACGTGTATCTGAATATGTGTACTGCAAAGGAATCACAAAACCTAGAACCTGAGCGGCTTTTCAAAGAATCTGACTTTTCCTAAAGACAGTATTGGGGTAGAAGGGTCATGAAGGCCTCCGGGTGGGCCCTGGTCTGTAAGGTATTATTAAGGACAATTTCAGGATTGTATCAAAGGAATTGAAAAATAAATAGCACAGCACAATGCTTGGTGTAGGTATTTTACCTAATATATGCATAACTTATAAACCCACATCTTAATGCCTGTCTGAGTAGATTGCTTTCATGTTTAGAGCATAACCACTTAAGCATGCAGTTTTGCTCAACTTCTTAAGAAATCAGTTAGGCTTTTTTTTTTTTTTAAGAAAACTATTCCAGCATTTAACTTTGCTTTTCTGAACTAACAGGCATTTTTGGTTATCTAATTACTTTAACCATGTATTTCCTGAAATGTGGTTGTCTACTAATAGTTTTAACCACAAATACAGATGCTCTAATTTCTGTTCTTTTATAGGTCTTTTTGAATTAGGTCCGCTGGTATGATCAGGAGGAAGGTTAATGTAAGTCTAGAATAAATATTTTAAAAGTATAAGAAGTGAGTACTTCAAATGTAAAGGAAAATAATTGTAACTTTTTTTCTGAAACAAGTATAGCAAGGATTTTAAGACTTTCTATTTAATTACTTTGCATTGAAGCCATCTGGTTTGGTAACTTTCATGACCTTATATTCCCTGAATGTTCTCATAAATCAAAGGAAGAATATGCTCAATTCTAACAATAGTCCCGGGGAAAATTCCATATTTGAAAACAAAAGAAAGAAACGTAGAATCAAGGTTGCCTTGGGAATTTTGAGGTCCTGCGTAAGGTTAATTGGGAGGGCATAAATTCCTTTATCCTCAGATTTTTCTTTTCCTTTCTCTTCTCTCCCCCTAAGCTTTCCTGCCCTCTAACCCATCAATTTCTCTTGCCGCTTGAGCCTTCACACTTCAACATTGAACCTGGAAATATAAAAATATTACAACAGACAAGGGGATGGCCTTGATGATCTGTTAAAGTTCTTTTTAGTGCTCTATTTTATATTCCGAAGATTTCATAGAAACTCGAGGGTGAAATGGCCCTGTCGAGGTCATCAGTGCAGCTCTCTCCATGTAAGAATGCCTCCCACCTTCTGGGAGTTGGTGTTAACAGTCCCAAGGAACCTCTTCTTTGTCTGGACTTCTCTGGCACTGTGGACTATCTCACTGACCCACTTGAGAAATGAAGCACATATCAGATTGGAGAATTTTAAAAACTATACATTTTACTTTCTTCCTAACCTAGATTTTTTTTTTTTTTTTAAATTTTGGCCATACCTCCTGTGGCATGTGGGATTTTAGGTCCCCAGCCAAGGATCGACCCCACACCACCTGCATTGGAAGGCGGAGTCTTAACCACTGGACCGCCGGGGAAGTCCCCCTAACCTAGATTCCTAATGTATAAATCGTTGCTTTAGTGAGCCACTCTTTTGAAAGTGATCTATGTTAAATGTCTAGATATTATTTTGAGGGGGAGTGGGGCTTCCGGTGGATGAGAATTTTAGGAAGTCAGAAGCCACTGAGAGCAGGCAATTTAATAAACATTAATTGAGGACTTCTGTTGAGACATTTGCGAACTTGGATGCCTCAGAGGACAAGGCTAATAACATAAATCTATGAATTGAGCCTTATATAAGGCAATAGGGATGGTATGAGGCCTGAAGCAGTCAAGACCTGTGGCTAGCCAATCATAACAGGTGTTTGGGCCACATCCTGCCTGAAGCATTCAGTTGGCACACCCTTAAGTCTCTTTGCATGATATCTGCTGGATCTTGTGGGAGATTCACAAGTGAACACCTATGATTCCTGACCTCACAGAGGTGTAAGAGTAATAAAAATCATTATTATTCTAATGACAGCAACCATTATAGAGTGGCTGCTAGGTCCCAGGCACCTTGCCACTGTTATTCAGTCCTTATACTCATCCCGGGCGGTGATCATATTCAACTTTATTTTAAAGATGGGCAAGTGGAGGCCCGTTGAAGATCAGTTACTTGCTCATGGTCTCTCCTCTAATAAATGTTGGAGCCTAGGTTAAAATTGAAATCCTCCAACTTGTTAACTTCCAAAACCCATGCTCTTAAGCTACTATTCAGGTGTATCTCAAGCTATCTTCTGTGAGATGTTAACAGATACATTTCTTTAAAAGAGGACAATTGATTCTATAGTCAAATAATGGAGAACAAAAGTTGAGTTACAGAAAGTTAAACCTCAGACATTACCTACTTTTTTCATAGTCTTTAATATTACTGTGTACTGTGAATCCCCTAAAGTGGGTATATTTTACAGTGTTTCCCAAGCTAATGGGAACTTTACAGATTATCTCCCTAGTGTTCTACAGAACAAACTTTGGGAAATTCTTATCTATAACACCCAGACCACTCACTGAGATAAGGGTTGTCATTAAGGCGTAAAGTATTTTGGGGGTGCAAAGATATCAATTTGCAATCAGAGAATGCATCAAAGGGAAGGTAGCATTTGGGATTGAGTCTTAAAAGTGGATAATATTTTCACTGACGATAATATATATATATTTTTTTGTGGTATGCGGGCCTCCCTCTGTTGTGGCCTCTCCCGTTGCGGAGCACAGGCTCCGGACGCGCAGGCCCAGCGGCCATGGCTCACGGGCCCAGCCGCTCCGCGGCATGTGGGATCCTCCCAGACCGGGGCGCGAACCCGGTTCCCCTGCATCGGCAGGCGGACGCGCAACCACTGCGCCACCAGGGAAGCCCACTGATGATAATATTTACACAGCTGATATTTATGGTTAGAAAATATTCCAGGAGAAATTATTTCAGAGGGAACAGTGCAAACGTACACATAGGGACAGGAATGTGCAGTGGTGTATTTGGGGTATGCAGAAGACAAGTGTCATTTTGGTGTTTATCATGTCTTAATTTTATTGTTAATTATATTTTAGAATATTGGTCTTATTTCTCCAAGTATTAGAAAAGCTCACTTTCAGATTTCACGTCAGATGACAGAGGATGTCATCTTCACTCATATGATTAAAATTATTAATTCATTGAGCAACTGTTTACTGACTGCTTATTAATATATTCCAGGCCCTGTTTTGGGTGCCTAGGCTACAGCTGTAAATAAGGTATACAGGGTTCCTGTTCTCAGACAATGCGCAGACAAAAGCTATATAAACGTAAACATGGCAACGAGAAAATGTCAACTGGTGATAACTGCTATGCAGAGAGATAAAATAGGCTGGGGTGATAAAGAGTGCATTAATGGCTACTTTAGAATAGCAAGAAGGAACCAGACGTTTGAAGATCATGGGGAAAACATATTAGGCAGAAAGAACAGCTGGTGCAATATATCCCTAAGGGAGCAATGAACTTGGGCTTATTGGGGAATAGAGCCGAGGCTAATGTGGTTGCAGCACTGGCAAGGAGGAAAGTGGTAAGAAGAATTCACAGGGATTGATAAGAACCAGACCACAGATTAAAGAGTTAGAATTTTTTCTAAGTGGGTTGGTTAACTATTGGCGATACGAAAGAAAGGGCCTTAAAAAAACAAAACAAAACAAAAAAAACGCCCCAGAAAACGGGCACTCTTCTGGCGGTCCAGTGGTTAAGACTGCACTTCCAGTGCTTCCACTGCAGGGGGCGCGGGTTCAATCCCGTTTCGGGGAACTAAGATCCCACAGGCTGTGTGGCACGGCAAAAAAAAAAGTGTGTGTGGGGGGGCTTAACCAAGTGTGGTGTGTGTGGGTGTGTGTGTGTGTGTGTTTGTGTTTGTGTACATGTAATCTGTCTGACTGCTTTGTGGAAAGTAAATTGCAAGGAGAAAGAGTAGAAGTGGGTGGGGAGGGCAGTTACGAAGTGCTTGCAGTAGTCTAGGAAGGACTAGCTTGGATTAGGGGAGGTAGTGGTGATGGAGAGTAGACATTTTTACATATAGATTTTAAAGGCTGTGCTAATGAAATTGATGTAGGGGGTAGATGGAAGGAAATTAGGTGCAGGTTGGTGGAATTTGCTAATGAGGAAGACTGAGGGAGACGCAGGTCTGGGTGGAAAATCAGAAGTTTTATTTTGGACACATTCAGTTGGAAATGCCTATTAGACATTCAAGTGGAGGGGTCGGATAAGCAATTGAATAGGTGAGTCTTGATTTCAAGAGTGAGAGGTCTGCGCTAGAGATATAGGGATATATTATTCCACATTCTTCCATTAACAGAGTTGAGAGGGTCTACCCAGTTAAAATGCCATTTAAAAGGTAAAAAAACCCAAATACATGAATAAAAGTATTTGTTTATAAAAAATTAAAAGTCAGTGTAGTATGTAAATTACTATAGTGTAGCATGGATTTGGGGCACAACCAGTTTTCTCATCATTTATTAAGTACCAGTAGAAAAGCAGGAAAACATTAAATTTTAGTATGTAATACCTGGAAGGTCTCCTGGAATTCAAATACCAGGCTCCTCTGCAATGTACTGGACAGTGTCTTTCCAGCAGAGGCCTTATTGCTCAGTACTGGAATGGCACTCTGTTGCCTCCCAGGGTGGGTGATTCTAGGTTTATAATAGGTTCTTCCTTTTCTTCAGTAGATAATTTCCCACTTGTAATCTTCCCTCCATTTTTACCAATTGCTACAAATTGAGACTTAGAAGACGGTCAGATCTTCACTCTTTATAACAGCCCCTTATATACTTTGAGATAGTTGCATCTTTCGTGTCTTCTAGGTTAAGCATCTCCTGTACATTGAGTTGCTTTTCAAGTGGCATGACTTTAATCTCTCTGCCTGTTCTGGTTACTCTTGTTTCCAGAGCATTTTTTCTGCATCTCTCTCCACGCACGGCACCTGGCATTTCTGCGTTCCCCTCACTACGATGGCTGTGTTCCAACAAGACTGAATGGAGATAGCTTTGGCTTTCATTATCGAGTACCTTACTTCTGTGGATGGGAACCAATCCAAGGCCCCTATGCTTTTTCTTTTTCTTTTTTAAATAAAATAAACCTTTATTTTTACAATAGTTTCAGATTGTAAAGTTGAAAGATAGTGCAGCATTCCCATGTTCTCTCTAACCAGTTTCTCCTATTGTTAATATTTTATAGTATTGTGACATGTTCAGCAAAACTGATAAACCAACGTTGGTACGCTGCTTTTAACTAAACTCTATACTTCATTTGGATTTCCTTAGTTTCTAGGGAAAATATACTTTTTCTGTTCTGGGATCCCATCCAGGATACACATTACATTTGGTTGTCATGTTTCATTAGCTTCTGAATTGTAACAGCTTCTCAGATTTTCCTTGTTTTCTGTGACCTTGACTGTCAGGTATTTTGTAGAATGTCCCTCAATTTGTGTTTTTCTGATATTTTTCTTATGGTTGGACCGGGGTTATGGGTTTTGGGGAGGAAGATCCTAACGGTGAAGTGCCATTCTCATCATACCATGTCAAGGGCACATGCTGTCAACATGACTTATCACTGATGACACTGACCTTGATCACCTGGCTAAGGTTTCACATTGTAAATTTATTTTTTTCTCCTTCTTCATACTGTGGTCTTTGGAAGAACAGCCCACAGTCAAGAGGTAAGGCATTAAACTCCACCTCCTTGAGGTGGAGTTTGTATATAAATTATTTGGAATTCTATATGGGAGGTTTGTCTCTTTCCCCCATTTATTTATCTATTCAATCATTTATTTATTTGAGTGTGGACTCATAGATATTTATTTGATACTTCGGATTATAATCCAATAGTGCATTACTTATTTTGTTGCATAAATTGCTCCAGCTTTGGCCATTAGGGGCTTTTTCAGGTTGCTCCTATGTGTCTTTGACATACCCCCATTATTTTGTTTTTGCTTGTGCTTAAAAATCTGCACTACTGCTAACACATGAATCTCCAATCTTATATTGTGCCGTTGTTTTGGGGGGGGTGGATTATGGGTATAAAAACAGGTCTTATGATTGTCCTTATTAAATTTACATCTTCTTGGAGTCTCCCATTATTACCATCATCTCTTGCTGACTATAGCAGTAGCCTCTTACCTGGTCTCTGAACTTCCATTCTAACCACCGCTACCTGTACTATATTTGATTTTTTTAAATAGCAGTCAGAGTGATTTTTTTCTAAACAAACCAATTATGTCACTCTTCCCTGTATCAGTACATAATTACATGATCTGACTCTTGCTTATCTCTCTGATCTCAACTCTTAACCTTTATGTCTCTCACTAGGTCTGTTTTAGCCACATGACTATGCTTTCTGTTCCTTAGAAATGTCAAGCTTGTCCACATGAGGCTTGTCTAACATTGGGCCTCTCTGCCTGGAATGTTCTTTCCTTATACCTTCAAATGGCTGATTTTTCCTTGCTATTCAGACCTTAGTTCCAATGACACCTTGTCAAGGTGGCCTTTTCTTGAATCCTTCAGTCTCTCCTTGTTATATTGCTATGTTTTATTTATCTTACAGCAATCATCATAATGGGATATTTTCTTCATAATTTATTAGCATCTTCTTGGAGTCTCCCATTATTACCATCATCTCTTGCTGATTATAGCAGTAGCCTCTTACCTGGTCTCTGAACTTCCATTCTAACCACCCCTACCTGTACTATATTTGATTTTTTAAATAGCAGCCAGAGTGATTTTTTTCTAAACAAACCAATTATGTCACTCTTCCCTGTATCAGTACATAATTACATGATCTGACTCTTGCTTATCTCTCTGTTCTCAACTCTTAACCTTTATGTCTCTCACTTGGTCTTTTTTAGCCACATGACTATGCTTTCTGTTCCTTAGAAATGTCAAGCTTGTCTACCTGAGGCTTTTCTAACATTGGGCCTCTCTGCCAGGAATTCTCTTTCCTTATACCTTCAAATGGCTGATTTTTCATTGCTATTCATACTTTAGTTCCAATGACACCTTGTCAAGGAGGCCTTTTCTTAAATTGCTTCAGTCTCTCCGTGTTATATTGCTGTGTTTTATTTATCTTACAGCAATCATCATAATGGGATATTTTCTTCATAATTTATTAGCTTCTTTGTTATCTTCTGCTTCTCCCACCATGAGAATGTTTACAGCTGTATCTCCAGTGCATAAAGCAGTTCTTGGAACATAGGAGATGCTCAATAAATATTTGTTAAATGTTGATTGCTAAAGGCCCTGTTATTTCTTCTGAGTAACACTTATCTCTGGGGTCTCCATAATCTGTTAGCCCTTGTGTTGTGATTACCGTTGTTACTTCATATTATTTTTTTAGGCTTGTATTGTGCAATACTGATTAAGATCTTACAGTAATTCTTCAGATAACATGTTGTGCCTGTTATAGTGAATTTACTCCGTAGAAAATAAAGCTAACCCTGTTTCCATTAACACTTGCTTCTATCCTGGAAAGCCAAGTCCTCCCTACGTGCCCCCATTCCTCTGCAGATCACCAGACCAAGGTAAAAGAGTTAGAGGCAGAACTTGGAACCACCAAAACTTTTCCTGACAACTAATATCAATTAAGGTAGAAGTTCTCTCTGCATATGTTTGATCGACATTTCATAACCTCAGCTTTTCATTTTATTATCCAGCTTATATCTCTGTCTTGACCTCACCAAAATCGGCATGAAGTCAGTATCTTAACTGAAACCCAGATACGATATATCTGATATGTTCTTTGCGTGACCACTTTAACCCATTCTGACTCCGTCTAATCCCTGTTTCCTGGTCTTACGCCCCAAAACCGTCTCGTTAATAATCCACTTGAGAGTCTTTCTTTGGATCTACACAAAACTCAATAGTCTGTTGCTGTGAAATACACTTTTTCCTTTTACCACTTTTTTTTACTCTCCTTGGACTCATACACAATTACACAATTAAAAAATTTAACGAGCTTATCAAGCAAACATAATGTTTACTCCATGATAAGGAGTAAATTAATTAGATTTGTCTGATATGGCCATGCAGATTTGGCCACCGTATAGCCTGCATGGGCTATATGGCATTTTACGGTCACTATAAAATGACTAATTGACAATTCCTCACGTAATTCAATGATTCATAATCGTTTTAACTAACTTAAAGATAAGCGCTTCATAACAATGTGAGCCCTTGTGACTTGCTTCCCGTTATAATGAGAATTGCATTAGAAACTTAACGTTAGTCCATGGAGGTAGTAGCCCATAGCAGTAGAATCAGTTACTACTTTTCAATCTCAATTCTTTCAGATGGTAAGAAACATAACACGTACCATTTACTCTTGCTGTGGTGTTGTTTTTGGTCAGCTTCCTTTGGGAACACAGTCTGAGCCTCTGATATTTGCAGTTGCAAAGTTTACTGTTGTGCGCTCTTGAGAACAATACCTGTGAGGAGTGAGGGAAGCAGGCTGGGCAGATGGGGAGGTTGAATTGAGATGCAGTTGCAACGAGGGCCTCTGCCGATCCTGCGGGGAGCTTTAGGGCTGTGATGGCCCTTCCAAGTGGTCTTGAATTGAAGTTGGGGGCTGTCCTTTGTACTTCTTCACTTAGCAGTCATTAGACGTTTGCTGCCCCGGGAAGGAGTGTAGCCCTTGGCAAGGTAGCTCCCTTCAGCCTAGGCAGTGCCCAGAGAGGGGCTCAGCTGTGAGCTCTTAGCATTGAGTACCACTGGCAGCTGGGGCAGTGAGTGCTTCTCTACTGAAGGGAAGATCTTCAGCTGTGTGGACAGTACACAACAGCATCTCCTACAGGTGAATTCAAATAGATTTCATGTTCCATTCCTAACTTCCTATTTCTGTGCCATCTGCATTCACCCTCAAGTTATTACACTCCTGTTCTTGCCCAAGGTTCTGTATCTTCCTTGAATATCTCCTTCTTTAGTTTCCTCATCTAGAGTGGGGATAAAAATATCCACATACGTATACACACACAACTACAGTGGCCTGACATACAGTTCAAAGCTGAATATGATGTTAATTTCTTCTAGTCAGACATATGAAATGCATCTTCAGCTGGTCGAAGGCCGTAACAATTAGGTTTCATAGACCCCGATTCCTCCTTTGAAACAGAATAGTTCCCTTTTCTTGCATCCTGTAGGCATTTCAGGAAGGATGTAGCATTGAAATACAAAATGTGTTTAGAGAACTTTCAAAAATCAGCAACCCCCTATCCAGGACTAGCTCAACCCCTCCCACCTCCCTCACATCAGCCTCCGTGTTAAACACCTGTTTAAAGACTGCAGGTTTCTGGAAGCTTCTCAGACTTCTGAATATTAGCATTTAATGGAATAATAATCTAAGGATTTACTGACCAAGTCCTTTATTCTTAGTTGACAAGAAAGCAGTGCATTTTTGCAGCTATTATACGTAGTACTATACTAGAATGGGTGTTGAAAAAGCTACTTTTCCTTGTTCCTTCAAAACAGTTTTTCCTGCAAAGGAAACTCAAGTCTCAACCTGTTACATCGATAACACACAGTAACATCTGATTCGAGTCAGTACTGATTATTGTACAGCTTGGTCTGCCAGGTGGTATTATCCTTCCTCCAGCTAACCAGTCTCTGCTTCGTTATCAAACATCTCTAAAACTCTGACAACTCATTCTTGTTCTAACATCTTACATGTGTGGAACAAAACAAGCAGACACTTGACTGATGTCAAGAATGTGAGTTCCTTTTTTTCTTTGTAGGAACCTGGTTTATGTAAAGAAGTGAATTGTCTCTCTAAGATATGACAGAATCAAATTGATTTGGTGTGCTGAACAGTTTACATTTATTGGCTGGTACCAGGAATCCAATCAGTGATTTTCGACAGGGTATGATGGAAGTCATTGAATTCATGTAGCATCTTAGGTGTTCATTGAAAGCAAGTGAAGTCATGGTAACCATCTTACAATAACCTCATTTCAATCTTTACTTCCTGGGCCCATCTTTTCATTTTAGGTTTTGAGGTTTACGAGATGTTTTAAAATTTAAAAGTTTTGATAAACAACGAGGTCTAACTGTATAGCACAGGGAATGATATTCACTATCCTATGATAAACCATAATGGAAAAGAATATGAAAAAGAATGTATATATATGTATAACTGAATCACTTCACTGTACAGCAGAAATTAACACATTGTAAATAACTATACTTCAATAAAATAAATTTTAAAAAATTTAAAAGTTTTAAAAACTTGCACATTATAACTACTTCTGGAAAGAAATGGTTAGCATATGATGTCTCAGATCATGTCATGTTGCAGAAAACACCCATGTCTTCCCATGTGCCTTAGAATAAGCACTAATGTCCTTACAATGCCTATGATGCCCTGATCTTTCTGGTTCCCTGGTTACCTCTTTAACACATTATGAACTCTCCCATCTCTAGCTCCCTCCCCACCAACCACACTAGCTTCCTGCATATTTGTCTAAGCTATTGGGACAGCTCCCACCTCAGGAACTTTGAATTTGCTCTTTTCTCATAAGCGCCTCAGTTAAATCAGTGATTTGCTCTCTTACCTCCTTCAAATCTCATCAAATGTAACCTCCTTATTGTCTCCTCTTATGACCTTTAAGCTCTTACACAGCAGACTCCTTTCCTGAACACCATCTCTTTTGTTTGCTTTATGTTTTCTCCTTGGTATGTACCATCTTCCAGTATACCATATGTTTATCTGTTGTGTTTATTGTCTTCTCTGCTCACTAGAATATAATGTTCACAGGTACAGGAAGTTTTGTGTGTTCTGTCCACCCACGAATTGCTAGTGCCTAAAATAATGCCTGAAACTAAATAAATTTTTTGTGGCAAGAATGAGTGCAAGTAAGATAAAAGCACGTAATCTACATTGAAACACACCTAACAAGACATCAAATATAGACTGAACTATGATTGAGGTAGGATTGTATTCTGACAGTATAAAAAATTTGTCTCTTTTACAGATCTCAGCAGCTCAAGTAGTTTTTCAGAGATACCTTGAGAAAGTGTATCCTTAAAGTGTTTACCTTCCTCTATTAGCTGCTTTTCTTTTACTTCTTGCTTTGCCTGTTGCTGCATATTGTCCAATTTTTCATACCTTGTTTAGACTTAACGTGTTTACTGAAATTCTACTGTTTTAAGTTTCCTACCTCCTTAAATCCACAAAGCACTTCAAGAAAGGATTTCCATGTATTATATTTTGTTCAGAAAGCCTTATCTCAGGCAGCCATATTTGCCCATTTTCTTTTTTATTAAAAAAAGTTTTATCATCAATATATATATGCAGTGTTGTTCCAATAGACTGGGTTAGTATCTCTCCATGAAACCACACACAATAAAACAGTTTCCTAAAAAAAGTTAACAATGCATAAAGTGCTGATACAGTGCTTCAGAGCACTTAATTATTTCTTTTCCCCCCATTGTTTATCATTGTTTTGTCAACTTTCCATATCACTACCCACAATGCTTTGGGTTCGGTTTTCTTTGAACATTCCTTTCCTCTGAACTTACCATGAACTTGTGCCTGTAGCATGCCGCCACAGAATGCCACAGCCACTTTATAAAGGGGGAAAAATCAACACTTTTGTTGTACAAGGTGCTAAAGGAAGCTCAGATAATATAAAATAGTAAATTTACTTGTCCCGTTGCTATTTTAGGCTGAAGTATGATGCTTACTTTAAAAGACTATTAGTGCAATAGTTTGCACATACTTGAGTAGAATCAGGAATTAAGTTTGTGTAGGGAGGAGGAAGAGGGAAAAGAATTATGTTTCATAAGATTAGGTGGACTGTAGGAGGAGAATGATTGCATAAATACCAAATATGATACAAGAGAGGATGGACACACTTATCACACATGCAGTGTAGGATGATGTAGAGAATTATTTGTTTTGCATCTTCAGCTGGTCGAAGGCCGTAACAATTAGGTTTCATAGACCCCGATTCCTCCTTTGAAACAGAATAGTTCCCTTTTCTTGCATCCTGTAGGCATTTCAGGAAGGATGTAGCATTGAAATACAAAATGTGTTTAGAGAACTTTCAAAAATCAGCAACCCCCTATCCAGGACTAGCTCAACCCCTCCCACCTCCCTCACATCAGCCTCCGTGTTAAACACCTGTTTAAAGACTGCAGGTTTCTGGAAGCTTCTCAGACTTCTGAATATTAGCATTTAATGGAATAATAATCTAAGGATTTACTGACCAAGTCCTTTATTCTTAGTTGACAAGAAAGCAGTGCATTTTTGCAGCTATTATACGTAGTACTATACTAGAATGGGTGTTGAAAAAGCTACTTTTCCTTGTTCCTTCAAAACAGTTTTTCCTGCAAAGGAAACTCAAGTCTCAACCTGTTACATCGATAACACACAGTAACATCTGATTCGAGTCAGTACTGATTATTGTACAGCTTGGTCTGCCAGGTGGTATTATCCTTCCTCCAGCTAACCAGTCTCTGCTTCGTTATCAAACATCTCTAAAACTCTGACAACTCATTCTTGTTCTAACATCTTACATGTGTGGAACAAAACAAGCAGACACTTGACTGATGTCAAGAATGTGAGTTCCTTTTTTTCTTTGTAGGAACCTGGTTTATGTAAAGAAGTGAATTGTCTCTCTAAGATATGACAGAATCAAATTGATTTGGTGTGCTGAACAGTTTACATTTATTGGCTGGTACCAGGAATCCAATCAGTGATTTTCGACAGGGTATGATGGAAGTCATTGAATTCATGTAGCATCTTAGGTGTTCATTGAAAGCAAGTGAAGTCATGGTAACCATCTTACAATAACCTCATTTCAATCTTTACTTCCTGGGCCCATCTTTTCATTTTAGGTTTTGAGGTTTACGAGATGTTTTAAAATTTAAAAGTTTTGATAAACAACGAGGTCTAACTGTATAGCACAGGGAATGATATTCACTATCCTATGATAAACCATAATGGAAAAGAATATGAAAAAGAATGTATATATATGTATAACTGAATCACTTCACTGTACAGCAGAAATTAACACATTGTAAATAACTATACTTCAATAAAATAAATTTTAAAAAATTTAAAAGTTTTAAAAACTTGCACATTATAACTACTTCTGGAAAGAAATGGTTAGCATATGATGTCTCAGATCATGTCATGTTGCAGAAAACACCCATGTCTTCCCATGTGCCTTAGAATAAGCACTAATGTCCTTACAATGCCTATGATGCCCTGATCTTTCTGGTTCCCTGGTTACCTCTTTAACACATTATGAACTCTCCCATCTCTAGCTCCCTCCCCACCAACCACACTAGCTTCCTGCATATTTGTCTAAGCTATTGGGACAGCTCCCACCTCAGGAACTTTGAATTTGCTCTTTTCTCATAAGCGCCTCAGTTAAATCAGTGATTTGCTCTCTTACCTCCTTCAAATCTCATCAAATGTAACCTCCTTATTGTCTCCTCTTATGACCTTTAAGCTCTTACACAGCAGACTCCTTTCCTGAACACCATCTCTTTTGTTTGCTTTATGTTTTCTCCTTGGTATGTACCATCTTCCAGTATACCATATGTTTATCTGTTGTGTTTATTGTCTTCTCTGCTCACTAGAATATAATGTTCACAGGTACAGGAAGTTTTGTGTGTTCTGTCCACCCACGAATTGCTAGTGCCTAAAATAATGCCTGAAACTAAATAAATTTTTTGTGGCAAGAATGAGTGCAAGTAAGATAAAAGCACGTAATCTACATTGAAACACACCTAACAAGACATCAAATATAGACTGAACTATGATTGAGGTAGGATTGTATTCTGACAGTATAAAAAATTTGTCTCTTTTACAGATCTCAGCAGCTCAAGTAGTTTTTCAGAGATACCTTGAGAAAGTGTATCCTTAAAGTGTTTACCTTCCTCTGTTAGCTGCTTTTCTTTTACTTCTTGCTTTGTCTGTTGCTGCATATTGTCCAATTTTTCATACCTTGTTTAGACTTAACGTGTTTACTGAAATTCTACTGTTTTAAGTTTCCTACCTCCTTAAATCCACAAAGCACTTCAAGAAAGGATTTCCATGTATTATATTTTGTTCAGAAAGCCTTATCTCAGGCAGCCATATTTGCCCATTTTCTTTTTTATTAAAAAAAGTTTTATCATCAATATATATATGCAGTGTTGTTCCAATAGACTGGGTTAGTATCTCTCCATGAAACCACACACAATAAAACAGTTTCCTAAAAAAAGTTAACAATGCATAAAGTGCTGATACAGTGCTTCAGAACACTTAATTATTTCTTTTCCCCCCATTGTTTATCATTGTTTTGTCAACTTTCCATATCACTACCCACAATGCTTTGGGTTCGGTTTTCTTTGAACATTCCTTTCCTCTGAACTTACCATGAACTTGTGCCTGTAGCATGCCGCCACAGAATGCCACAGCCACTTTATAAAGGGGGAAAAATCAACACTTTTGTTGTACAAGGTGCTAAAGGAAGCTCAGATAATATAAAATAGTAAATTTACTTGTCCCGTTGCTATTTTAGGCTGAAGTATGATGCTTACTTTAAAAGACTATTAGTGCAATAGTTTGCACATACTTGAGTAGAATCAGGAATTAAGTTTGTTTAGGGAGGAGGAAGAGGGAAAAGAATTATGTTTCATAAGATTAGGTGGACTGTAGGAGGAGAATGATTGCATAAATACCAAATATGATACAAGAGAGGATGGACACACTTATCACACATGCAGTGTAGGATGATGTAGAGGATTATTTGTTTTATACAGAAGGATGGGAGGAGGGTTTTTTTTTCATTTCTGATTATTTCTCTGCTTACAGGGTTATGTTAGGAAATTATTGTTCCTTCTATCAAAGTGTCATGAGAGGGTCTCTGGCCTGGGAAATAAATCCTGGATTCTTCTCCCAGCCCTACTGGTGGATAAAAGTGAATGGGAATGCCCTACAATACGAGTTCTTGCCTGACTTGTCTCCTCAGGTGATTACTTGGTGAAAGGGGGAATCCATGAACTCTGTTTGTGGGATGTGGCCCAAGTCATAGCAAAGTCATGTTTTTTTTAGAAAACCAGGATATTCAGTAATTTTCCCTATATAACAGGTTGTTACATTTGACTTACCGTGTTGCATCAGAGCTACCGCAGAGCTCCAAAGGACCAAGAGAAATGTGGATCAATCTGTCGATTAAGGATTTGCTAGGAGATTGACAGATCTCGGTTTTGTTTGTTTGTTTGTTTGACCTCTCAGTGAGTAAGAGGCGGAGGAAGGGAAACTATAATAAGATTGATCAAGAGTGTGGTAGCAGAATCCTGTGGAGAGAATTAAGAGTGCTGAGGTGTTTCTCTAGTTCTCTCCTCCTCTCCCCCTCCTCTCAAAAAAAAAAAAAGTGATTGTGGACAGGAAGTCAGAGAACCCCTCAGGGAGCTTGGTGGGTGGCACCTGGCCTCTGGGGATATGGGTTCTGGTACTTGTCATAAGCATGTAAAAGTCAAAAGGCAAGAGGCCACGGCAAAGAGACAGGGATGTAGTGGAAATAAGCCCCATTTCCACAACCAGTAGGAAAAAGTGTGGTGGTTTCCTGGAGGGCTATGCGGATCCTGTAGAAGGGAGCCAATGGTAACCTCTCCCGCCACTGCCTCCCTCCCCTCACCCACGCCCACACTGAAGCATTTCCTGTCAGGAGGAAGACAGTCTCGGCAGAAAGAGGCTAGAGTCTCATAATCTGATGTAGAAGTTGAGGGTCTTCTTCAGTCAGAATTTATGGCATTGCCAGTTCCCAAGAATCACAGTCTGAGGACCTCAGGGAGGCGAATCTCTGCGGAACCCAAAAACACACACACTGCAAGAAAGAACTAGGTCTGGGGGGGAGGGATAAATCAGGAGCTTGGGGTGAACACATGGGTGCTACTATATATAAGATAGATAACCAACAAGGATCTACTATATAGCACAGGGAACTACCCAATATTCTGTGATAACCTATATGAGAAAAGTATCTAAAAAAGAATGAATATATGTATAACTGACTCACTTTGCTATACACCTGAAACGAATACAACATTATAAACCAACTAGACTTCAGTAAAATTAAAATATACATAAAAAGGAAAGAACCAGGTCTGAACATTGGCCAGTGGCAGAATATGACTGTCTCAGCTAAGAAAGACCTTTTCTACCTCTTACTTCTTCCCCTTCTCCTCATCCTCTACTCAGTCAGCAGTCAAAATTGGACTCAGATTTGTAGTGACTAAAACATCAAATTGTCCCCAACTAAGATGTTGGCTTATTTAGTAAACGTTTATTGAACGGGTACGTGGAAGGTATTTTGCTAGCATATGCATTTCCTGATCTCGAGGCATATGTCTAGCAATGAGTTTTCCCTATTCTTATCCTTAATGCAGTTTTAGTCTTCTCAAAAAAAAAAATTGGCAATTGCATTGCTAGATCATTTCCAGGTTTGTAAACATAGTTTATAATATGAATACCCCACTTTCACTTGAGTGAACAGGTTGAGAAGGAGATTGAGCTCAGAAGACTGGGGCAAGAATAAGCATGCTTAGGACAGTCTCTTTAGATAGGTGGAGGGAAAAAAAGAGCAGCAAAACAGATAACTATATATTATTCATTATGATCTCATTCAGTTGCTGAGTTGTTTAATTTTAGCTCGATGTTATGAAGTTAAAGACCTTTTTTTGCTCGTTTGCGTCTTTAGTATTGATAAATATTTATTGGACAGGTACTATGTATAAGGCATTGTGGTAGACATATGTCTTTCCTGCCCTCAAGAAATGTATAATCTAGTAGTGTAGACAGATTTGATTACCACAGATTACTGCAATATTCAGAAGCTTAAGATTGGTGAGATGTGAATGGTATTAAGAATCTTTTACTGCAAATGATAAAGATCCAATTTGAAATAGCCAGAGAGAAGATTTATTGGCTCGTATAACTGGAAAGTGCAGAGAATGACACTCACTACAGGCATAGCTAGTATCCTCACAACAGGGTACCTTTCCCTTTTCCCATTACTACTCTGCTCTGCTTGTCCCTGTATTAGCTTCATGCACGGACAGCTTTCTTCTTACAGAAGCAGCTCTAGGCTATGCCACTCTTTATTCTTTTTTTTTTTTTTAAACATCTTTATTGGAGTATAATTGCTTTACAACGGTGTGTTCATTTCTGCTGTATAACAAAGTGAAGAGCTGATCTCCCTGTGCTATGCGGTTGCTTCCCACTAGCTATCTATTTTACATTTGGTAGTGTATATATGTCCATGCCACTCTTTTAACTAGTATCTCCAAAGAAAAGAGTGCATGCTTTTTTTTTTTTTCCTGATCATCCCAGGAGGTTTCTTGTGACTGGCACGCTTTGGATTCTGTGCGCTTCCTGAGTTGCTCACTGTGGCCAAGGAGATGAAGCCACCCTTGGTTGAAAGTTGCCCTCTTTGGGAGTGGAGGTGGAAGGGGTGTTCTTTCACCAGGATAGAGCGGGGAGAAAGTATGCAAGCAAAACCCACATCTCCCATTAGCTGGCTGAGGGACAGTGCTGAGAAGGGAGGGGTCTCTCTGATGATTGCAGAAGATATACAAGGAGCTGTGATTTCAGTAGAGGGTGTGGTAGGACGTGGAGGACAGCTTCCCTCTCAGACAGAGAAGCCAGACCATGGCATGTACAAAGCTCAAAACAGTTCAAACAATGCCCTGTGACTCTCTTTCTATACACATCTTAGCACCTTGAAGGTAATCCATTCTCTATAATATTTTCCTCAGTTTCTGCGTTTCCCTTCCTTCCCACTGTGGTCCCCGGTCCACTCACGTCATGTCATTTCTACTCCTGGCAGAGGTCACTCATGACTTCTTAATCTGCAAATCCTGTGGCCTCGTTGCAGCACTAGCTGACTTGTTATCTCTGAGTGTCTGACGCTGTGATTCATATCTTTCTCCTGGAAAATTTCCCCTCTCTTGACTTCTGAGACACTGCTCTCTCCTGGTTCTTTTCTCTCCCCGCTAAGCCTTCTTTCTGAGTCACTGGTGTTGGCCCCTGTATTTCTGACCTCTCCTAGATGTCTCTCTTCCCATCACACATGTTCTTTTCTGGTCAGTCGCATTCATTCTTATGTCATCTACAGCCACCTCTTTTCTCATCTGTACCTATAGCCCTGCCAGAGTTCTCATCCCTCACCGCGTATCCCAAACTCCGTGATCCATGAAGATCCCAAATTGAACATGTACCTTATGATGTTTTTGTATCTATCCCGTTCTTACTGTTCTCACTGCCGCCACCCCGAATTTTAATTTATAATTCATATCTGGCCAACAATTAAAGATTTAATGTTGTTTCAAGCCCTGCTTAGGCCTCAGTACCGTAGTCTAGCTGTTATCTCTGGATAATCCCGTACTGTCAGTGACACTGGACATGGTAGACTATGCCCTTGTCCACATTGAATGTGTAAGACACTAAGGTTTCAGATTTAGTTTGAGTTTTTTAGACAGGAAACAGCACAGATTAGTAACGAGAGAAGTAAACTTTGGGGGGAGTATATAGAGAAAGAGGCATACAGCCTGGTCTGCATAATTCACAGAGAAGGTCTAATGCAGGCAGAACTACAGAGAGGTTGCGGAGGTTCAGGAGCATGATGAGGTGTACTGCTACATCTTGAAGCCTGTGACTACAAAATGAGCTTTATTTCCCACTGCTGCCATTTCCCTCCCTCAGTTTTCTTTGCAGGATTATCCTTCCATTTGAAACATCGGAGAACTCGATTGAAGACCACATTGCTACCTCTAGGCAAATGTCCATCGTTAGCACTCTGCAGTGACCAAATCAAGATACACATAGTTCATCTTTAGTCAGGCAGGTGCACTGATCAAATTAACTTCTGCTATTTTCGCCAAAAAGAATATCACTCGTTGACTGTGCTTCGGAAAACACGTTTCAAAGGTCCATTTAACGTTACTTTTTCTTCAGTCCAAGTGATAACAATTTTAGCAATATTTTGTAGAAACCTTTCACTGTGGCTAGCTTGTTTGAATAGATAATAAGCCATACGAGTGTATACTACAAACCAAACAGTGTATCTTTTGGTGCTAAAAGATGAGTTTGAAATGTTTCACCTGTGTGAAGATCATTAGAAGCTAATGAATGTTGAATATCAAAAAAGCATTATAAATCTGTCCCAGATAGTAAAAATATTTAGTATTAGTGTTGTGTTATCATCTATTTTGCTTAAGAGAAAGGCATAAGCATTATTTTGACCATCTGAGAATAATCGCCTGATTCTCATCCCTCTTTTACTTAAACAGTAAGTCATAACATCATATCAGGGCATAATATTTTATGACCTGACATTCTGTCTTCATGGAGATTGGTCTTCATTTTATTTTAATTTTTGAAGCATGAATATAGTCCCTGTTTTCATAAAATAAAATAAATAAAAATGTTTTATTACACAATACATGATCATCGTAGAAGGTTTAGAAAACACTGGTGAGCAAAAAAGAAGCAAATAAAATTTTATTCACAGGTAACTACTGTTAAATGCATCTAGACCTTCCAAGATTTTATTTAGGAATAGAAAACGTTTTGGTTTTTTAAAAAAGAATAATTGAATCAGACTCTGTGTGTGATAGTGTGTGTGTTTTCTCCCTTTAACAAAATACCATGCATACCCTGGATTTTGTATGCAGTCTGTTAGAGTGTAACTTTCTTCTACCAACTCAGAAAATTACTACTAGGAACAGTAGCCTATCATCAGGGTTGCTATAAAAAAATATGAGTTCTCATGTCCTATTGCCTTTTGATAACAATAGCAGCTAACTTTTACTGGGGGCTTCTCATGTGACAGGCACTGTGCTCAATGCTTAACGTATATCATTTGACTCCTACCACAATTCCATGAGCTTCCTAGCAGTATCCAACGTTAATGGACAAGGACCTGAAACACAGAGTGGTTTATTATTTTGTCCAACTCACAGCACTAGTAAGTGGCAGAGCCAGAATTCAAATCCAGGTCTTTGGACTCCAGCCTGTGTTGAAAACTACAGCACTGTACGGTGAGGGCATTTAGAATATAAATAGTAGAGCTGTCACACTGAACAGGCTTGCTCACTCAGTGTCCTCAATCTGCTAACCTTTGACATTCCCAAGGTGTGGTAACATTGTCATAAGGCTTGAGGAAACCTTACGCAGAGTGGAAAGAGTAGAATGATTTTCCTCTGGTAATTCATAGAGAAGATCCTGAAGTCCTGTTAGAAAAGCACTATAAAGTACATTTTCCGTTTCTTCTCTCTGATTGGGCACAGTCACCAAAGCCCATACACCTCTCTGACTAATTTTCAAGAGGTACCATTATCATCAAGAAATGCATTATCAACTACCAAGTCGCTCACCTTAATTCCTGCCTTTCTAGCCAGCCACCAGCAGCTTGTGTAGAATACTTGAATTTCACTTCCCCGTTAAAGATATAAACTCCCACCTGGGGTACCAAGCAGTGGATGGAACTTACATAAGAAATGTAGCGAGTGATGGAGACTCTAGCATCAGTAGGCTATTTAATAGATTTAGCAATAGAGTTGCCTCTAACTGACCATGATTCTCAATGAACTTGTTGCTGAGATGGGAAGCATACAAGCCTCATAGTCAGAATGACCTGACTTCAAACCCCAGTTTTACCACTTACTAGCTCTATGATCTTGGATATATTGCTTAATCTCTCTGACCCTGTGTTTTATCATCTGAGATACAGATATATAGTTAGAGATAGGTAGATGTACACTGTCTGGTCTACAGTAGATAACCGACGAGTCTGAAGTCTTTCTTAAAAATTACTAAGACAGCATTCTGCTTTGTACCTGTTCTTCTATGGGATGGGGCACACATATTGACCATCTCTTCTTTAGTGAAGCCGAATTTGGTTAAATTCCTATATAGAAAAGGATAACTTAATTATACAATTTTCAGGCATAAAGAGAATTCAGATATAATCCAGTTCAGCACTCCGGTTTTAAAAATGAGTAGATCTGAGACTCAGAACTGGGAAATAAGCTGATTGGTGGCAGAACCAAGACTCCATCATCTTGTCCAATATCACGGTGTAAATAGTAAAGTTTACGATGATGGCTGACAAAGGAGATAAAATGTGCAAAGTTTTATTTTGTGAGTGTTCCTTGGAAATAAGGTATGTGCACAACTGATCTCTATACTCCAAATGAAATTTTGAGTCTTAGAAATGTAGTTGCTAGTGCATCAACAAGGAGAACATAATAAAGTCAGAAAATGGTCCTTTAGCAGTCCCCAACCTTTTTGGCACCAGGGACCGGTTTCATGGAAGACAGTTTTTCCACTGACGGGGTGGGGGGTTGGGGGCGGGTGATTCAGGCGGTAATGAGAGCCATGGGGAGTGATGGGAAGAGGCAGATGAAGCTTCACTCTCTTGCCCGCCACTCACCTCCTGCTGTGCGGCCCAATTCTTAACAGGCCGCCACTCACTTCCTGCGGTGCGGCCCAATTCCTAACAGGCCGCCACTCACCTCCTGCTGTGCGGCCCCATTCCTAACAGGCCGCGGACTGCAGTCCGAGACCCAGGAGTTGGGGACCCCTGTTTTAACTCCTAGGACTGGGATCTTTGTAATGAAGCACAGTTGTGTCTTCAGCAAAAGACCATTATTGTATGTATGTGTATCTGCTATATTTTTTTCTGTGTTACCTCATAGAGTGAATATTCATTTTAATTTTATTGATACTCTTAGGTTTAATGAATTTTACATATTAAATACACACATACTCATAAATATCATACACATACTTTTAGAATTTCCTTAAATATAATTTTGTTGTGGTTAAATTTTTATACTAGTTTTTGAAAGCATACCTTCTTAGTGGTAATAAAAGTGTGGATTTACCACTTTTCATAACTGTATTTTGAAAGCTTTATAGTCCTTTAGAGACAGCCTCTCTGGAAGCCCTGCCAGTCAGAAAACACCCAAGATTAATAACAGGAATGATTTGATGATGTTGACATCTTGCAAAAATTATGCATTAGGTTTTCTTTAAAGAGGCATAACATGTATTTCCCATATTCGATTCTTTAACTTTTAGCTCATGTTTCAAATAGACTGTTGGTGTCTACTTAAATGGTTCCTCCAAGATTTCCAAAAATTATTTGACGAATGATGATAATGTAAAATTTAGAGTAAAGCACATGGTAGAAAATGCTGTTAATGGATTTGGCTTTTGGGAATCACACTGATTTTTTAAAAATAATTTGAATTTCCTATCAGTGAAAATTTGATAACTAGTAATTTTAGTTTCACTTGACCTCACTTGTGGAATAGGTGAAAATGCCAATGGCAGATATAGGGTATGAGTCTCATTACCACCACACTGGTCTCCTTTACTGAGTTGCCGTTTGTCAAACCGTGAACATATATATGTAATGTGCTGCACTGGAATATATTCTGATGATCCTTTAGCATTTTTTCTTTGTTTAATAAAAAAATAATTTAGAAGTTGACTGACAGAGAAACATTTGTGTATTTACCTGCTGCAGACATTGTTAAAGAACACACTGGATGATTTACAAAACATGCCTTTTTATAGAGACTCGAATTTTGAAATGGAGAGATTTGTGCCCATGTTCAGATATATATATTTTTTGTTCCAAGAAAATAGCTAGATGAGAGAGAAAGCAACACCTAGCGAATAAATCATTGTAATTCCTTTTATAGACGCTCTTCTTGTGTGCCTCTTCTCCACCCCATCCCTATTGAGAAATGTTGAAACCAGTTAATTTATCTTTGAGTTTTGAGTATTTACTAAGTGTCAGCGACTATTCTAATAATAAAAATAAGTAGCATCTTTTGATTTTTCACTACGTGGCATGTACTATTCCAGCAACCTTACACATGCTAACTCTGTTCCTCAAAAGCACACAAATAAGGCACAGAAAGTTATTTATCTTGTCCAAGGTCACACAGCTAGTAGATGGTAGCATCAGTATTTGAACCCAGGCAGTCTGGCTCCACCACCCCACACTATTAACCAGTTCACTGTACTGCTTCCAAGTTGCAAAAGACGGTTAGAATGATGGCTTTTATACTTATAAGACCAATGGCATTATGAGCAAGTTAGCTTCTTAAAGGAAGAATTTAAATAAACTTTTACTTTTTTCCCAAGTCTACTTGCTCCTTACCACTAAAGGATTGCTCTCCTGTCCTGTCATGTATAGCTGCCACATTGATTTTAAAAATGGACTTGGAAAAGACAGAAGAATCCATGTCTTTGACATTTTCAGTAAAAGAGAAATTAAAAGAATTTAAACCTTCCCATGCTGTTCAGCTTGGTCAGGACGGTCAGTACTCTATGTTCCTGTGTAAAAGCAGGTATTTGCCTCTTCCGAGAAGAGCTGTCAGTGAATTTAACAGAGGATTTGTGTTGAGATGTGTGATATGGAGAGTTACAATAAATAATTAGCATTGTCGCAGCTTCCCCCCCCCCAACAATAGCTGAAAGGTTAATTTTAACTTTCTCAAAAAAAAAAAATTTATCAGCACACAGCTCTGCTGTTTGTTTTTCAGCCTGTGTTCAAAATCTCTAGTCAGCAGCAAAGCCCTGAAAAAATCAATATTTAGACTCCCTGACTCCTGATAGGGGTGTAAGGGCAGGGTTTTCTACGTTTTAAATTTGCTCCCTGATGTTTCCTTGCCCTAGCTTTTCTTGGGATAGGAGAAGGAGGAAAGTTTATCAACCCCCTGTGGATAATTCCACCATCGTGGATTTCTGCCTGTTAGTCTTTTACTGTTACACACGTTCACACCTCATATATTTTGCTCTGAAAGCGGAACATCTGAGATGATTCTGTGGTTGAAAAAGATCTCAAAGAGATGGAAGATGGATTTAATGTTGCCATTTTTAGATAATGCTGTAAATAGAATGGCAGCTGTCCTCGGATGCATAGCAGATATGTAGTACATATGCTGAATAGAAACAGATAAAAGATTGCACTCAATTAATCCTCACGAAAAGTAGCATTTTAGCCATGGACTCAGTCATTGAGTTTTTAAGTGCACTTATTCTACACCCTCATGTGATAAAATCCCATTCTTTGAAGGTGACTCAGGAAGGGAAAAATTGGCTATTATCCTCAACTAGGTTTAAAGCAGTCTATAAGATTTTAGTTATTTGCCCTCCCCCCCCCATTTTTTAATCCTGTAAGGAATTCAAATCTACAAACATTTCTGGAACACCTGTTATGTATAAGGTACTCCTGGTGTGGTGAGGGGAACAAGACATGAACTATTTCTTGTATAGAAAAGGCATAAGTAGAAATTTGTCATGCAAGATAGAACGTGATAGTTGCTATAAGTCAACTTTGACAGGTATCTTTAGTTCAATAACTAATAATCTTTAGTTGAATATAAAACAACACCTCTGTTTCAGGTGTGTTGCTAATAGGTACTGTGGATACCAAGTTGAATTAATGAACCCAGTCCTCAAGGAGCCTTCCTCAAGGGAGTTGGCATTTAAACTAAAAATTACATCCAATAATTGAATATAGAATTTAAATGTTCAGAAGTAGCAGACTCTCCCAGAAGGTGTTGGGCAGTAGGACAGGGCTTCACAGCAGAGGTACTGAGTAATCAAGATTTGGAGGCATGAATAAGAGTTTAGTAAATAAATCATGAGGGATAAAGGCAGTAGAAGGGGAGGCATTACAGAAAAAGGGAATATCATGCCCAAAGCTAAGGTGGCCTGAGACTGAATGGTCTGGGGTCGCCCTCATCCTGTACAATCTCTCTGCACTGTGGAAGGGTGTCTGGAGTATTCAGTAACGACAGGTTATGAAAGTCCGGGCCAAAAGCAAAGTAGATTGTCCATGTAAACTTTGTTTTCATGACAGCAACTTACATGCTTTCTCTTTAAGATGGACCAGGTTTTGAGTGGTCTGGTTCCTGACTCTGGAGCTCATTATTTTGTGAGCTTGAGCACTTTTCTACACCCTTTAGACCTCAGCTTTTCAACAGTAAATGGAGGTTCTGATATTTCATATAAAACACTACATTGTGGGCTTCCCTGGTGGCGCAGTGGTTGAGAGTCCGCCTGCCGATGCAGCGGACACGGGTTCGTGCCCCGGTCCGGGAGGATCCCACGTGACGCGGAGCGGCTGGGCCCGTGAGCCGTGGCCGCTGAGCCTGTGCGTCCGGAGCCTGTGCTCCGCAGCGGGAGAGGCCACAACAGCGAGAGGCCCGCGTACCGCAAAAAAACCCCCAAAAAACAGTGCATTGTCTTATACCTAGTATATAATGATGACTTTAATTATTGCTCTTTGGTTTTTTGATTGACCATCTATGGGTGGTGCTGCTCGCTGAGGGATCAAGACATAACTGCATTCAGTGAATGCAGTGTAGCTGCCATTCTTCCCAGAAGTCTGGAATTTCAGTGACGTGGGAGAGGACATGGAAAGAGCTCTGGAATGGGAATTTGCAGACCTGAATTCTGGTTCTACCTTAGCCACAAGCTGAGACTGGGGATCTTGACTCAGAATGTGCCCTGTGAGTTTATTCTTCTCTGAGGCGGCAGGGTAGGTGGGTGGGTGTGCAGTAAACGTCTGTCTGACTCATGTCCTTGTTGTTATGAGTCGTTTCTGAGGAGCAGTCCAGTGACTTGAAAGAGATCAGCCACACAACCTAATTCCAGTAAGGCTTTACTCAATCAGAAATGTGCTTCTACATTTTCTCTTGGAGGGGAAAACTTGTCTACAGCAACCAAACTCCTTTTAAAGAATGGTGGTTTCCCCATCGTTGTAAAAAATGACAAAATGCAGTTAAACTTCATTAAACATGCAGAAGGGTGTTTGGCCAGCCTTGCTCTTTCATTCAGAGATCAAGAATGGGAAGGGGGGATGTGGTTTGCTGGCCTGGGTGTGTGTGGTGGTAAGGTTGTGGTTGGGTGAGCTCTCAGGAGCATGTCAGCCAGTTGAGCTTCTGTGTATCAGAACATACAGGACATACCCATGAATATGTTCCTGGTTGCTGAAGTTTACATCTTGAGAAAACTTGGTTGGTATTGACCAGGAATATAATGCTTGTTTCTACAGGTTAGTTGTTACACTCATGAATAACAAGTGTTCATTCACAAAGTACAGAGAGATTAACATCCTGAAGAATATGTAGTCGGTAGGGCCACAGTCAAGGAGCGTTAACTCCAGATTCCAGACCACAGCCCTTGGATATGATTTCCTCTCTTGACAAAATCTAACTGCTATTTTCACTGTACATTAATTTTGATATCAGTTTGAAGTAATAGCATGTATGGCTCTGTAGTCTCTTAATGTACACAGCCCTCTCTCTCTTTCCTCTATTTTCCTTGCTTTGTTTCCACCATTAATCTAATAACCAGCCACTTATTGTACTGATTATCTTGTCATTGAAACCGTAAAAGCCTATGGCAGGTAAACCTATGGCAGGCAGATGGTCGCCCCAGTATGTCAGCTGTCTCCGATGTGGGGGTTTTTTTTTGGAGCGGGGGGCGGTACTACAATGTGTTCTGGAAAAAAAAACACGCAAAAAAGAGCCCAGATCATACAATTTGAAATTTAACAGAATGTATTTGCTAACACTTTCAAAGTTTCCTTAAGACCAAAATTCATTATGGAAGCATCTTTTGTGGATTATGAAGTGAAAGAGAAAGGGGAAACTACGGTGTTGGGAAGAGTGCGGAGGTTGTTACAGTAGATTTTCGGTAGCAGTGTTTGTGGCTTTGGCCTTTTGGCGGGTGTACTGTTTTGTTTTTTTTTTTTTTTTTACTGTACGCGGGCCTCGCACTGTTGTGACCTCTCCCGTTGCGGGGCGCAGGCTCCGGACGCGCAGGCTCAGCGGCCATGGCTCACGGGCCCAGCCGCTCCGCGGCACGTGGGATCCTCCCGGACCGGGGCACGAACCCGCGTCCCCTGCAGCGGCAGGCGGACTCTCAACCACTGCGCCACCAGGGAAGCCCTGGCGGGCATACTTTTGGTTGGGGTGAAGGGGGTTGGGCGGGGGAGGCGGGGATACTCCCAAGCTATTGGTTGCTTCTGCTTGTTCTCATAGCAGCCTGAGGGGAAAAGTGCTTGTTTAAACACTAATATATTCCGTAAAAACCAACAATTACGGCAAGGTTTTTAAAAAAGAAAATTACATTCAAGATGAATGAGGGTATATTGAAATAATTATGTTTTAAGGTGTGTAACATTAAAAGATACTGAATACAATATTGACTGTTTTGTGGAAATAGCAATAATGAGATTCCTTTCACCTAATCTTACAATAATTGGGTTATTACTATGCAAATGAAGGTATTACTTTAAAAAAGTAAGGAAGCAAGACAGATCCTTGAGGCAGTCCTTTATCTATTTTTAAAGCTGTGCTGTCAATTCTCCTTAGACTGAAGATGCTTTTCTAAACAATTTGGAGATGTTCATTTCACACCATGCCCCTGAAATTCCACTATAATATTTTTTAGCTGCCACGGGTAGCAGATCGGTGGCTGGTGATCTTATATATTTTTTTTAGCTCTTCGTGGAACCCAAATGAACAATTAAAGTGTATAATTATTGCCCACTGTCTTTTTTTTTTTTTAATGAAATGTGAATTTTCCTGGCCAAGATTCTTGCTGGGGCCCTTATCTCCACTTTCCATGCAGCTCTATCATTATTGTGTAGTATCAGGTGGTACCTAGGCCTCTCAAAAGCCACCAGGTCATTTTGGGCTAGCAGACCTCTTAGGACACCTTTGTGGCTGAGGAAGTGAGTCCATTAGTCCTCAGTCATCCTCAAATCAATGGTCTATCCATTGCTATCACCACCGTGTCCATTTAAGCTTCTATGGCACCCATCAAATGAATAGAAATATTTGGGACAGTTGCCGTTTTGGTTCATGACCCAGGTAAATACCTGTGTGTTCAGCAGGGGAATGGTATTTCAAAGTGTTGATTGCTGAGGCTTTGGGTAAAAGGCGATTATATTTCCTGAGAATGTTGCACGATTTTTACACCCTGCTTGTTATATGAAATGCTCTCTGTATAACCAAAGATACAAAGTTCCACATTAAAAGTCCTCTAGTGCTCCCACCTAGGGAAAGCATCAAACAAGTCTTGGACTGAGCCTTACTGAAATCTCACAATGGACTTTTTGTAGTTTTAATACTCTTTAGTAGTATATACTAGATTAATCAGAGCAAGTAGATTTGAGGAAATCATGAAAGAAAAATGTCATTTACCAAGTACGTTTGGTTCCAAGGATTAGGAGGTCAAGAAAATGTAAGGCTTATCAGTTTATTTCAGAATCAGTTGAGACGTGAGAGACTTGATAAAATGTCATGAACAACCGCTCTTTACCTTATGTTCTTCTGTAGTTCTTAAGGTAGAACTAGGCTCAGAGTGGCTACTGCACGTTATAGTCATGCCATTCTCTGTTCAGTATAGAGAAAGCTCAGAATAAATTCATAAAATATAGGTAACATTTTCAAACAGTTCACAGTCCTGAAAATATGAATTTTAAATCCTTACATTTTTACAATGCAGCTAATTTGGTTGGCTTCAATAAATCATTGTTTGTGGGTAATTTTTATTAGATGCCCGTGAAAAGGCTATTTGGGAAAGATGCAGAATTCTAGCACATCATTTGGGTTAGAATAAGTTATGCTGCTGTTATAAACAACCCTAAAGTCTCATTTACAAGATCTGTTATGATTTTAGGTGATTCTGCAGGCCAGTTATCTACCATATGCTGGCTTAGCTTTTGAAACTTCAGTTTTATGACACCTTCATATATACCTGCTTGCGTGAACTCCCAGGCCAGGGAGGACTGAAGAGTTGAGGATGGGCAATTAAATGCTTTATTCCAGAATGATAAACATCACTTCTTGTATTTCTTTGTTAGAACTAATCATGTAGTCATTCCTAATGTCATTGGGTTGGAAAGTATAGAGGAGAACTAGATATTGATCAATACTGTACACTGATCACATCCAGTATTTATATATCCCACTTTTTGAGAATACCTTTGAAATATGAAATGCCACTCGTGATGTATGGGTGAAACTTACAGCAAGGAGTGTAATGAATGATTTTCATTAAAAGCAATGTACATGGGCTTCCCTGGTGGCGCAGTGGTTGAGAATCCGCCTGCCGATGCAGGGGACACGGGTTCGTGCCCCGATCCGGGAAGATCCCACATGCCGCGGAGCGGCTGGGCCCGTGAGCCATGGCCGCTGAGCCTGCGCGTCCGGAGCCTGTGCTCCGCAATGGGAGAGGCCACAGCAGTGAGCGGCCCGCATACCACAAAAAAAAAAAAAAAAAAAAAAGCAATGTACATTTTCCCCCTATTCGTTGATGCACCCATTTGTCTAGACTTCCATAGACCTTATTATTCTTGGGTTTGATGGGACAGGTTTTACCTTGACTAAGGTCACTGTGCAGTCAACCTTTGCAGATAGGATTATAGTGAGCTTGTAAATTGTAGCTGTGACCAACCTGCAATAATGATAAACATTATAGAAGAATTGCCCTTTGTCCAGGTTTGATGAGGGTTGGTGGCATAAGATGCAGCTAACAGTTTCTTAGGTTGGAAATGGGGTTATTTGATTTGCGAAAGAAAGAAACATTACAATCAGTACATTCTTCCTCTCATTCTGATAGGATCTACAAAGAAAAGGGAGAACACTTTAGTATGATGAATGCCCCCTTATCTTTTTTTTTTAATAAGTTTTTTTTCTATGTCTGTGAGTCTTTTTTGTTTTGTAATTAGATTCATTTGTATTATTTTTATTTTTATTTTATTTTATTTTTGGCCGTGCCACAGGGCATGTGGAATCTTAGTTCCCCAATCAGGGATCCAACCTGCGCCCTCTGCATTGGAAGCGTGGAGTCTTAACCACTGGACTGCCAGGGAATTCCCTGCCCCATCATCTTTATAAACAAAGCAGAATATTTGGAGCTAATAGGTGTTTAGCAACAACAAACGTTTGTATCTTATTTAACTTTTTGGGGTAGCAAACAAGAAGAGAACAGGAGTGTGTTTGACCTGAAGGTGGGGAATGTTTTACTACTTACGTGGAACAGCTTTCTGTCATCCTCAGAAGGTAACCAAGTAATTTCTTTTAAATGTCATCGTGAACTCAAGAATTTAAGCGTATTTGATGAGCTTGATCAATTGCATTTCTCACCCTTTCTGAAACTCAGATTGTCTCATTTTTGACCAACGGAAACCACTTCGAATTGGCTTCTGAGTACTTTTGACATAACTGTTGTTATCTTTGATAGCTTCTTTGCTATCTGGTGTGTCAAGATGTTCTGCATTTTGTACATATGCTGCCCCCATCTACTTCTCTAAGCAGTCTTGTGTTTTGAGCACTAGGTATGTTCGCTTCTACTGATTTGGTCATTATTTATAGGCCTAAACAGACAGTGCTATTTTATGCACTTAGAATATATGTGAGGTCCATCAGAGGTTTTTCTAATATTTTTAGAGAGCCATATTTCAACCATGGAAGAGTATCATCTTCTAGCTACCAATCACAATGTATACATTTAAAATGTTTCTGATCTTATTATTTCTTTGGCTTAATACTTTGGGCAGAGTCTTCTTTCACAAGTTTGTATTCATATTTGGCTCTCCTTTGGATAGTGGTGATCAAATCTGCTACAGGTTACTGTTTCTACAGCCTCTTATACATAGAGTTCTGCTTTCATTATTTTAGCTTAATTGCTTCATCTTGATCACCATTTACCAATATTTATCTGCTGCTGTAATTTCCTCAGAAGTTGTCATATACATTATATTACTTATACATTTCTGTAGTTAAGCATTTAAAATTATTTTTAAAGTGAGGGAGTGAAAAAAAATAAGAGAGTAAACATCATCATTTTGCTGAGCTAATATAGCCCATACCATAGTTGGCTTAAAAGGTTAATTGTAGTCCTGGAAACTGCAGCCCACAACATTGTTTGGCAATGAAATATAGAAAGTTACAGAGTTTATAACATTCGCTTGTTCAGAAAACCCTTTACGGGCTGGGCCTCATCATAAGGAACTCTTCACTTATATGACCAGGGAATAAAATCCCTCTACTCTTAGCAGCTGTGTAGGAGGAAAGAGGGAGGGTGGAGTTGCAGAATCTAAAGTTTTTGGGTTTATTAGAACCTTGGTTATATATAATTTTCTTGTGCCCTCACTTGACAAGAATGCCTGGACCAATCTGTGTGACTCTGACAACTAACTACTCCATCTTTTCAGAGGATGGTGTTCTGCCCATCTGAAATGGATCACCTGGATTTGTGCTTTCAGATACATATAGAACCTCCCTTCCTCCTATTTACCTGTCCTGCTTCCACTTTTTCAAGTCTTCTGGAGGCTCTAAGACTAACCAGAGGGCCATGAAATTAGATATATTATTGGATCACAGCCATTTGTGAATGATGCACAAGTGTCATGGAGTATTTTTAAAGAAATTAGGGTAGTTTAAAAAAAAAAGCCCAACGAAACTTAATAATAAGAAAGATGGTAACTCACATAGTCAGACATTAGAGGTAGGGCAGATTATTGGGTTGAATTTGTCCATTGATTTCAGCATCCTATCTCTGCAATTGCCTGAGCTCTGACCTCCTCTGTACGTCAGCTTTATTCTTAAAGCCAACTGCATCTGCCGTTCCAGCTCTGACAACCATAGAGTTTGAGAAAGAGACCATCTCCTTCAGTGGTTCTCTCTTAAAAGTGAGGAAATGTTTTCCCAGAAGCAAATGTCACTTATGTTTCACTGGCCCACGTTGTGTCATATGTCTATTCCTGGATTCAAACCATGTTTCCAGGGGAATGCCATTCGTAGACTAGTACAGGTGTGGGTTCACCAAGCCATCAGTGGAAAGGAGGATGGGATTACCATGATTGTCTTAAATTTGCAGGAGCCACTGCAGAAGTTGGGCTCAGTCCTTCACACTGCACTGCTCTTACATGCTGAGGAAGGGATATTGAGGAGAAAACCACATTATCTGTTACATTATGCTTTAGGGCTTATTTGTTCATTTGTATGTTCATTTGTTTGGCTGTAGCACGTGAGTAAAACAATGAGCAATTACTGTTGGAGTAAGAAAAAGGAGGGCTTCCCTGGTGGTGCAGTGGTTAAGAATCTGCCTGTCAATGCAAGGGACGTGGGTTCGAGCCCTGGTCCAGGAAGATCCCACATGCCAGGGAGCAACTAAGCCCGTGCGCCACAGCTGCTGAGGCCCGCGAGCCACAGCTACTGAAGCCTGTGTGCCTAGAGCCCGTGCTCTGCAACAGGAGAAGCCACCTCAGTGAGAGGCCTGCGCGCCACAGCTGGGAGTGGCCGCCACTCACTGCAACCAGAGAAAGTCCGTGTGCAGCAATGAAGACCCAACGCAGCCAAAAATAAAAAAATAAGTGACATAAATAAATTAAAAAAAAAAAAGAAACGAAAAAGGGAAAAAACCCAATCTGATATAATGTATCCAAAGAGGTGTGATTTGGTGGTAAAAATCTTTCCAAAAATCCCACTGATTTTTATTATTTTAAAAATTTCACTGAGTGTGGATTACATGAGCAACCTAATGTTATCCCTTGTACCTCTAGACGAGCTCAGTGAAAACCAACTTCTGTGAAGTATGATTAAACTTGCCCTTAAGAGCTATCATCTGCAATGAGCTTTTTATTAAGTCATCTTTCCATGGCTTCTCTTCCCAAGCCCTCTGTTATGGGTCAGAGTGTCCTGGGCTCTAGCAACCCATATCCCCCATGTTTTTCTAGACCCATGCCTAGAATATTGTCTGTTCTTCCCTCCAACTTTCCGGATCTTTCCTGTTCCTCAAAACTCAGCTCAATACTATGTCTATGAAGCCTTTTGGTGACCAGGCCAATCTGAGGTTCTTTTTTCTCTTTCCTCTGAATACTTCAAGTATTATTTTCTATTCAGGTCATATCATGTGCTGTCTTTGAAGCAGTTAGATCACAGCTTCTTTATTACTATGTTTTAATGACTTTGTTTTTTACCCATCATCTAACAAAGTATGTTGCAGATATTGCTCAACAATAGAGTTATTTAGTTTGACTGAGTACTCAGAGATGGGTTGAACTGCCTATGACACTAACAGCAGAACCAGGAGTTTCATCTTATTCATAGAGGTGGCCTGAATACTGTTTTCACTCTGCACTTTCAGTTTGGGCTAAGAGCAGTAGGATGAAACAGAGTTTACCAGCCTCATCCACAGATTGGTATGTAGTTCTTCTGTCTTTATCCATTCAGTCTTTAATATATCAGCTGAAGGGATAATTTGGGATTACTCTCTATTTTAAGAATTTAGAATTTAGTATATTCTCAGGATTTTGCTTCTAATCAGGAATAATGTCTTTGTGTTGTAAAAAAGTATTAAAATATTATGTGTTTTCTTATCCAAACTAGATGTCAGTTATTTTATAGTATACATTTGATCCTTGATGGTACTGTGGCTGGAAAGGAAAACAAGTCCTCTTATGTAGAAATGTGGCCTATTAACAATGAAAAATATATTTATAGGTTGTTTTTCTATTAACAGTTCATAGTCTGTCTATATTGAAGGTATTTGGTCTGTTCACCTACTGATTTTTCACTGGTAAAAGTATAACTTCACCTTTAGTCCGTGAACATTAGCATAGGGGTTGACCCATTTAACTTTTTCATCTTAAAAATCACAAAGGCTTTTCAAAATTAGCAGGGGGCATTTACACAGCAAACTAGTGGAAAATGTTATGAGCTTTCTTTAGCTGGTTTGGTTTTAGCTGCCACTGTGGGGCTTTTACACTTCTTTCCCTTTCCTACCTCATCTCCAGGAGGTAAACAAAGAAGCAATTTGCATCAACTATAGAAATGCCTCTGAGATCACTGCTCTAAGAGTGCTGGGGAATTTGGAGTAGAAATCCTGAAAAAGAGAAAAATGCAAGGGTAAAAGCTCTGTTGACAAGGGAGTTTCATAGGCATGTGGTGAGAGCACAACATTGGACGTGTGAATACAAATTCTGCAAGTTTCCTCTCCTCTTGTGAAAAAAAGTCTAGGCGTGTAGAAGTTCTGTCTGGTTAAAGAGTTAGACACAGTGGCAGCTGTATAGCTTAGTTTTTCTTTCTGATTCAAATACTTCCCTGTTGGAGTGTTTAGCACCTTCAGTTCTTCTTGTCCTGCTCCTCAGCACATGTGGCACCACTGGTTGAGAGGAAGGCTGATGGCTGGCTCTGTACATGATGCTGAACGGTTCTTTATCATTTGGCCAGTCCGCTGGGCTTGAATGGAAGGGAAGTTGAGTTCTCACTTTGGTGCAGACCATTAGCACATTCATCGTCTGCTGGCATCAGGTCAAGGAATACCCAAGTTAGCTTGTGAACCAAGTTTTTCCCTGGAGTAAACATAATACATATATTTGGCTAGGAGTTCAGCTGTTAAAAGATGATTTTTTTTTTTCTCGGTAGGATCAGGTATTTGTTCATATTTAGATAGCATCTAAGTGGAGGCAATTTAGACATTTAATCAAAGCAAAAATCTATTCTAAAAAAATAGGAAGACCTCATTATAGATTCACAGATCTGTGTATTTGTGTGCTCAAGGATAATAATGATACTGGGAGATGTTTCAGAGAAAAGAGATGAGTAAAAATAAGAAAAAAATTTCATGGATTTGAGCCCAAGTAAATGAAACTCTATTATTTAATTATAGTATCTGACTGTGAATATAAATGGGAGATGGAGAGCAAGAATTTTTTCCAAAGTTTGGATCATAGAAGATTTTATGACTAAAAGAGGAAATCTGTCACTAAGAGCTACAAACTAGAGGTTTGATCTTTCATAAAATGAATTGGGGAGTATAAAAAATATTTGGGAATTGAGGACTGTCCCTTTTGTATATGCTCAAGGATTTTTACATCTAAAGTGAATAAAAACTGCATAATGTGGAAAATATGTCAGTGTCCTTCAAATTTGCCCCTCTGTGATAGCATGGTTAGGTGGGAGAAAACTCACTGATACACAATGGAAAAGGACATGCTAACTTTTACAATTTCATGTTGGGAACTTCTTGTGGGCCAGTGCCTGCAATAATATCCATGGTTGGGCCATTTATTTGCTATCAGTTGCTACTTTTGGCACGTGGGTGCATTTAAACCCCAGAGTCTTGGTTAAATTCCAATGTAGATGAGTGATGATATTCCATCTGCCATGTTCTTTTTTTGCCTTCCTTAAGGAAATGAAGCATAACTGCATTCCCAAGAAGACTGTTCATATACTACAGATAAAAATTAATATTTTTATTCCTGATTGTGTGGTTCAGTGTCATCAGACCTCAGTTCTAGGCTCAACTCTGTCACTGACTCACTCATGACCATCTGTGAGTTAATTTAATCTCTCTGAAATGAATTTTCTATAAAAGGTGAACAAGAGCCTAGGTAATTGTTAAGCCTACTTAAAATTGTAACAGATTATGAATGGTTGTTAGTCCACATTCTTGATAAATGAAATAAGAGGAAAATTTTGTCCAGACTTCAAAAAGTTTTCAGATTTCTATTCACTTTAATGTATTAGAAAACATTCTCTTAAACATTATCTTTAAAGTTGTCTATCCAAAAAAGTATACATCAAATGATAGAAATATTGGTGTTTCAAATCAGAGTGATATATTTTTTCCCCCCCGTCTAATTCCAATTCACATCTCAGTTATCGTTTTAGTGGAGGTATGAATGTGTATGTAGTTCTAAGTGGGGGAAAACAGGAGCATTTGGGGGAGGAAACAGGACAGTATCTCACATAGCTACATTTATTCTGATGTTTAGATTTACCAAATCCCACATTTTTGCAGAAACATTCAGTAAGACATGATTCATGACACCTTTCACTCAAACTGGTAATATGATGACACCATCAGACTGTGATAAATTATGTAATTTGATGTCATACCTAAAGCAACCACTAAAACTGTACAAAGAGACATTATAGATAAATCAAAATTGAATTATAAAAAATGTTGAAGGAAGGAAAGAAAAAGAAAACAGAGAAATGAAAAACAGACAACAAAAAATAAAATTACTGGCTTCAGGACTAACATATGAATAATTACATTAAACGTAAATGGTCTAAATACAGCAATTAAAATACAGATTGTTAGAGTGTATTAAAAAAATAGCACCCAAGTACGATGTTGTATCTTTATAAGTTCTCTTTGAATATAATGATGTTGGCAGGTTGAAAGTAAAGAATGGATGAAAATGTATCATGCAAACATTAATAAAAAGTAAGCAGGAGTTGCTATATTAATATCAGATACAGTAGACTTTGGAGCAAAGAAAATTACTAGTGACAGAGGAGGATATTATATAATGATAAAAGAGTTGCTCCATCAAAAAGACACAGCAATACTAAATGTGTGTACACTAAATTTCTGAGTTGCAAAAAATGACATATTTGAAAAAAGAAAGACACATTTATAAATATAGTTGAAGACTTCAACACCCCTACCTCATCAATTGATAGAAAACTAGATAGAAAATCAGCAAGAATATAGAAAACTCAACATCAGTAACCAACAGACTCTAATTGGTACTCACAGAACACTCCACCCCACAGCAACAGAACACATATTCTTTTAATGTAACCATGGAACATATAACATGATAGACCATATCCTGGGTCAGAAAGCAAGTCTCAACAAATTTTAAAGAATTAAAATCATAAAGAATGTATTCTTTGACTACCATGGAATCAAATTAGAAATCAATAATGGATAACATGTAAATCGCTGAACACTTGGAAATTCAGTAACATACATTATATATATCTATGGGTCACAAAAGAAGTCTCAAGGAACATAAAAAATACATTGAACGGAATGAAAATAAAAAATACAACATCAAAATTTGTGGGTCACAGGTAAAGAAGTGCTGAGAGACATGTTAATAGCATTAAATGCATACATTAGAAAAAAGTAAAAGTCTCTAATCAATAATCTTACCTCACACTTCAAGAATCTAGAAAAAGAAGAGCTGAATATACCCAAAGCAAGCAGAAGGAAGGAAATAATAATGTTAAGAACAAAAGTTAATAAAATTGAAAACAAAAATAATCAACAAAAAAGCCTAGTTATTTGCAAAGATTGATAAAGTAGACAAACCTCTAGCAAGACTGACAAAGAAAAAACAGATAAGACACAAATTACCAGTGTGAAGAATGAAAAAAAGTGTATCACTGCAGACCCTGTAGACATTAAAGGGATAATAGGGGATACTAGAAACAATTCTACACACATAAATGACAACTTAGATGAAATGGACCAACTCCTCAAATGACACAAACTACCACAACTCACTCAATATTAAATAGATAATTTGAATAGCCCTATAACTATTAAGGAAATTGAACAAGTAATTTTAACATTTCAAAAAAAACCTCCACTCCCAGATGGCTTCACTAGAGAATTCTAACAAACATTTAAAGAAGTAACATCAGTTCTACACAATCATCTTCAGAAACCCATTCATTTTATGAAAGTGGTATTACCCAGATACCAAAACCTGATAAAGATAATACAGAAAAGAAAACTAGAGATAAATATCCCTCATGAACACAGACACAAAGATCCTTAACAAAATATTAGCAAATAGAATTCAGCAATATATAAAATAACATATACACCATGACCAAGTCGGGTTTATTCCAGGGATCAAGGTTTGTTCAGTACTTGCAAAACTGTTGCTCAATTCACCATGTTAACAGGCTAAAGAAGAAATATCACATGATCCTATCGATTCATGCCAGAAAAGCACTTGACAAAATTCAACACCCATTTAAGATAAAAATTCTCAGAAAAATAAGAACAGAGAACTTCCTCAACTTGATATAAAGCATCTGAAAAAAACTGCATAAATTCTGTAACTAACATTACTCTTAATGGTGAAAGACAATTAATTCTCTTCAGATCAGGAACAAGGTCAAGAATGTCTGCACTCACCAATTTTATTTAATATTGTGCTAGAATTTCCAGCCAGTACAAAAAGACAAGAGAAGGAAATTAAAAGCATAGAGATCAGAATCGAAGAAATAAAATTGTCCCTATTTGCAGGTGACATGATTGTTTATGTAGAAAATCCCAGGGAACTTAAAAAAAAAAACCTTCAAAGATTAATAGGTGAGTTCAGCAAAGTAGTAGAATATAAGATAAACATACAAAAATCAACTATATTCCTTTGTAATAACAGTGAACAACTGGACACCAAAGATAAAAACACAATACCATTTTTAATCACTCAAAAATTTAAATGCTTAGGTATAAATCGAACAAAACATGTATAGGACTTGTATGCTGAAAGCCACACAGTACTGATGGAAAATCTAAATAAATAGATATACCATGTTAATGGATTGGAAGACTCACCATAACAAACATATCAATTCTCTCCAAACTGATACACAAGTTTAACACATTTTCAATCAAAATTCCAGCAAGATTTTTTTTGTAGATATAGACCACATTATTCTAAAAATTTTATAGAAAGGCAAATGAATCAGAATAGTTAGAAGAATTTTTAAATAGAAGAATAAAGTGGGAAGAATTAATATACCCAATTTCAGGATTTATCATATAGCTACCGTAATCAAGACTATGTGATCTTGGCAGAGGGATACAAGTATATATCAGTGGAATACAACGGAGAACCCAGAAATTGGCCCACACAAATGTAAACTGATTTTTGACAAAGGGGCAAAACCAATTCAATGGAGGAAACATAGCCTTCTCAACAAATGGCATTGGAGCAGTTGAACATCCATAAACAAAAAAATGAACCTTGACCTAAGTCTTAACAACTTATACAAAAATTAACTCAAAGTATATACAGAACTTAAATGTAAAATTTAAAAATAAAATTTTTATGAAAAAAAGGAAAATCTTGTGAAGCAGAAACTAACACACCATTGTAAAGCAATTATACTCCA
>NC_041219.1:71756147-71757085 GCF_002837175.3 Physeter macrocephalus | reverse complement strand
GATATGGGAACATATGTATATGTATAACTGCTTCACTTTGTTATAAAGCAGAAACTAACACACCATTGTAAAGCAATTATACTCCAGTAAAGACGTTTAAAAAAAAAAAAAAAAAGGAAAATCTTCAGGACCCAGGGCTAGGCAAAGCATTGTTAGACTTTATACCAAAAGCATGATTCATAAAATAAAAAATTGATAAATCGGACTTGAGCAAAATTGAAAACTTTTGCTCCATGAAAGACCCTGTTAAGAAGATGAAAAGACAAGCTACAGACTGGGAGAAAATATTTGCAAACTATATATTTGGACTTGTATTAAGGATTGGTACTAAGAGTGTAATCTTTCAAAACTCTAAAATAAAAAATGAAACAATCCAATCAGAAAATAAACAAAAAACATGAAGAAACATTTCATGGGAAAGGATATATACAGATATCATCTAAGCACATGAAAAGATGTTTGACATCATTAACCATTAGAGAAAAGCAGAATGGGCTACAATAAGAAATAGTGACAACACCAAATGCTGGCAAGGATTGCAGAAACTGGCTCACTCGTGCATTGCTAATGGGGATGTAAAATGGTACAACCATTTTGCAAAACAGTTTGACAGGTTTTTAAAGAAAACTTTACATACAACCACCATAAAACCCAGCAATTGCTCTCCTGGGCATTTATCTCAGAGAAAGGAAAACTTATGCTTACACAAAAACATGTACACAAATGTTTATAGCAGCTTTACTTATAATAACCTCAAGCTAGAAAGAAAGCAGTACCCTTCAATGAGCGAATGGTTAAATGATCCAGACCATAGAACACTATTCAGCAGTATGACTGAACGAACTATTGATACACACACCAACCTGGATGAATCTCCAGAGAATTCTGTTGCTTGTATGATTTTGTTTGTATAATATTTTTTTTTTTTTTTTTTTTTT
>NC_041219.1:71737187-71755975 GCF_002837175.3 Physeter macrocephalus | reverse complement strand
GCACAGGCTCCGGACGCGCAGGCTCAGCGGCCGTGGCTCACGGGCCCAGCCGCTCCGCGGCATGTGGGATCCTCCCAGACCGGGGCGCGAACCCGGTTCCCCTGCATCGGCAGGCGGATGCGCAACCACTGCGCCACCAGGGAAGCCCCTGTATAATATTCTTGAAATAACAAAATTATAGAATTTGTACATTAGTGGTTTCCAGGGTTTAAGAAGGCGATAGGATGGGAGGGCTATAAAAAGGCAATCTGAGGGACTCTTATGGTGATGGAAATGTTCTGTATCTTAACTATCAATGTCAATATCTTGGTTTTGATATTGTACTATAACTTTGCAAGATGTTACCATTGGGGGAAACAGGGTAAAAGATACAGGGGATTTCTCTGTATTACTTCTGACAAATGCATGAAAATCTACAATGATGTCAAACTAAAATATTTGATTAAAGAAAAACACAACCTTCTAATGGCTTCTAGTTTAAAATTCAAAGCCTTTCCTTGGCCTTTTCCAACATCATTCATGTCCTACTTGTCTCCCTCTGACATATCATAATGCAGCCACAGTGGCCTTTTTGCTGTTCCTGCACATGCTCAGCAGGTTCTCACCACAGGACCTTTGTGCTTGATATTCCCTCGGCCTGGAAAGTTCCTCCATCTGGCTTACTCTCTTTATCCTGGTCTCTGCTCAAATGTCACCTTATCAGAGAGGATTTTTCCTTGAATAGTCTCTCTAAAGTAGCACCCCTGTCACAATCTATTCCCTTACTTGGATTTATTTGTCTTCTCTCATTAGAAACAGGTTTGATGCTTTTAAAAATTCCAAGTTTTTAGGATAGGAACCTTGAGTTCCCTACTTTGCCTACTCTTTTCTATGTTTTCTTCTGGGATTTGGAGCATTTGATTTTCAAAAACAAACCAAACAAGCTGATTCATTCTATTTTCTTTCCTTCTGCTGATGCTTCTATAACTTTCTAGATGGAATTTAAGAGTTCTGTGGTAGTGGATGTTGTGTATTCTGTCAGGTTCAGTTTATCACAATCTTCTGGCATTTCCCCAAACAGCTAAGATTTGAGAGTCAACTTCCTCACACCGTGAATCTGCCTCTAAGTGACTTAGCTCTAATTCTCTTCTAGGCTTGTTAATCAGTTCACAGTGTAAAGACACACTTTAAGAGGATCCTTAGAAGTCTTGGACAAGTTTCCCCGCATGTGGCAGGTATGTGTCTACACACTGAGTGTGCAAGAAATGTAACTTGTTTTATTCTTCTATAGTTAAATCTAAATTATATTTTAACCCTTCATTTAACCATGTGGACTCAGTTTGAGGTTGCATCCTAATTCTAGGTAAGGTTATGAGGGCGAGGGGTGACATATCTGCTCCTAGGCTGTCATCTCTCTATGAGTCATGTTTGTCCTCTCATCCTTTGTCAGTACTTGTGAGCCATTGCTGAGGCACACTTTGGTCTTCCTTCGAGGGTCTTCTCTCCTTCTCTTGACTTCTTCCAGATACTTCCTGGGCACATGAGGGTGTGCTCCTGCTAAACTGGAAGAAACTCTCTGGGGTGGCATAAAGCTCTTTGCTCCTTGCATGCCACTCTGAAGCACGTGGTCCTTGTTCTGTTGCTTCTGAGTCATGCTGTTGTGGGAGGTCCTTGGCAAAGCTGGTCAGGTCCATCTACCTGGACATATCACTTGGTCATTTCCAAGGTCCAGACTCCATCCAAGAAAGAAAATCCTTTCCACCCTCCATTATCTCCCACCAACATATTTGGGATTTCTCTCTGTAACAGTACTTCGAACAAGCACAACTTAGGAAATCGCTTACTTTTTTTTTTGTTGTTTCTTTAAAATGAATTGGGGAATGGGGGTGGGTATTCCCATGCCTCTGGATGAAATTTAGGTCTCAGGTAGGCTCCATACCTAATAGGGATTACCCTTAGATTAAAAAAAAATTTCTATCCTCACTTTAAATCACAGACATTCAGAAATTAGAATGTCCAATCTCAGACCATAATCGTAGCTTCAAAGTTCATTTAATATCAAATCATCTCTCTTCCTCTCTCTGAGGCCCATTGTTTGGATTGGGCTGTTGCAGTGGGAGAGGGTGTGTTGTTTTCTTTCTCTATCTGTCACCTCCTTCCCCATTTGCTAGCTGTTATTGCTAATTCCTTAGGGGTTGGAACATGGGAAGGAAAGAGAAAAGAGTGGCTTAGGGTTGTTTCTTACGTGAACTGGTACTATGTTAAGCTGGCTCCAGCTTTCTGGGCCTGGCAGATGTTTAAAACTGATAGTCACTTGGCCACCTTGGGGGGACTTTGGTTGCTTCCCTTGCTGGACCCATTTGTCTTCAACTCTCCTGACTTGGACAAGGCTTCTCCTTCAGCTGTCCACTTCCCACTCAGCTCCTGGTTTTCAGCTAATCCATCCCACGTGAACTCATATTTAGTGTATCAAGAATACTTCCCAATGGTCATCTTGGGCTTCAGTCTGGCTCTCTCATCCCTGGCCCACACCAGCTTCATGAAAACATGCATCTCATGAACATCCAAGGGCAGGAGGGGTTGAGGGTACTTCTAAAATTCCAGATCTGCTCCTAGCCTGACCCCCTTGTCCTCCTGATTTCCAAGGTGGGGGCCAGTCTGCAGTCCATTGGGTTTCCCAAAGTCCAGGCTGTCTAAACTATTCCTTGAAGCCTCTCCAAAGATTTGAGAGAGAAAATAGTCCCTTCCGTCCCTCTTGCTTGGGGTGAGGTGGGACTTGACATAGGGCAGCAGCTCAATCCAAGAACCATTTCATAATGCTTTTCCTCACCTCTATCCTTTAGATCCTTTACATTCTCTCGTTGGCTTTTAGAACCATCCAACCAGTTCTTATGATTTTTTTTTTTATCTGGATTTTGATCTAGCCCTTTACTTTGGGATTTCATGCCTGTTCAATGAAGGTGCCTCAGTTGAATCTTCCAGTCTAATATCTGGTCATTCCAGCCCCACTAGGAAGAGTTAGGGTGGTGGGGAGAGGGTAAAGTTTCAGCCACCCACCCCCAACTTGGCTTCTAGATTCACTAATGTCCGTACATGCCTTGACTGCCTTATTTTCCACTCAGAGGTATCTAAATCTGCTCTTAGCTTAGTAAATAAATAGGAGGGTCTCTTCTAAGTCTGTTTCCAATGCATGAGAATCATTCTAATGTCTCAGAGCGTCTTAGGCTTTTGAAACTCGAAAACCAATAATTGACATTTCTCCTTCCCCCATGCTTCCCTGATCCGCCAACAATTTTCTTATGAAAATTGAGTGTAGAATATAGCAACTTGGCTGACTGAATGGAGAAAAGAAGCAAGATTCAAGGAAATGAAATAAAATTCTTCAAATATTATACCCTATATGATAAAAAATATTGCCTGCCCTCTTTTGAGTATCTATGATGTGATTTTTAACCCTTATAATGGCGCTGCATCCTTTATATTAAGGATTTGACATTTGAGGAAACCCAGTGTATTAGTTTGCTAGGGCTGCTGTAAGAAAGTACTACAAATGGGGTGGCTTAAACAACAGAAATGTATTGTCTCACAGTTCTGGAGGATAGGAGTCTGAAATCAAGGGATTGGTAGGGTTGGTTCTTTCTGAGGGCTGTGAAGGAAGGATCTGCTCTGGGCCCTTCTCCTTGGCTTGTGGATGGCATCTCCTCCATGTCTCTTCACACCGTCTTTCCTCTCTGAGTGTCTGCTCTATGTTCAAGTTTCCCTTTTTTCTAAGAACACCAGTTATATAGGAATAGGGCCCACACTAATGACCTCGTCTTAGCGTAACTAATTATATCTGCAATGACCCTATTTTTAAATGTCACACTCTTGAGATACTGGGAGTTAGGACTTCAACATGTGAATGTGGGGATGAGACACAATTCCACCCATAACACCAGGGTTCAGAGAGGCTCAATAACTTGAACCTCACACAGACCTTGCCATGCCATTGTGGGGATTCCACACAATGATGGTGTGATTTTAAAGTTATGTTCTTTGTGCTGTACTGTACTTCATCTCAGGTGACTCTTGCGTGCAGCCCTGTGCAATGAGGAGAATGCCGTTATTCCTTTAAACAACCAAACCAGACTGGCTGGGGCATGGATCCTCACAGCAAAGGAGTTCAGACTTAGACATAGATCATACTATCACAAGAGCTCAGAATAACATCTTAACGCAAAGGAGGAACAGGAACATGTTTGTGGAGAAGTTCAATCTAATACCATCATACCATAGGCTAGAAAATGAAGTTATACCTGAACTAGAGGTAGAGATTATGAAGAATTCAGCTGGCTCTGAAACTACTAAAGTGGTGTCAATGTGAGTTCAGTGAGGTTACTCCTATGGCCTGTGGTTTGCATTTTTGATGTTCTTGACCTGTATTCATATCTAAATATGCTGTGTATACATGGTCTGCTCTATGTAGAGCATATTTAAACAATGTGTAGTAAAACAAAATATTTAAATAATGCAAAAGAAAAAGAATAAAATGTTTGCTATAAAGTTCCTGCAGGGGGCTTCCCTGGTGGTGCAGTGGTTGAGAGTCCGCCTGCCGATGCGGGGGACACGGGTTCGTGCCCCGGTCCGGGAGGATCCCACATGCCGCAGAGCGGCGGGGCCCGTGAGCCATGGCCGCTGAGCCTGCGCGTCCGTGCTCCGCAATGGGAGAGGCCACAGCAGTGAGAGGCCCGCATACCACACACACACACACACACACACACACACAAAAGTTCCTGCAGGCATTTACTGGATAGTGATAATGATAGTTTTACTAAAAAAAGGATAAAATATGTTCAGCTTCAATGAGGATTATATTTAGGAGAATTATCAGATTATTTTGGATATTTTCCTCATAGAAGCAATTCTTTAGTGCATCCTATGTGGAAGATAGAAATTGTAACAGTGATTTGGAAACGTGGCTTCATGCATATGAACATAATTTGAGTCTTGTAGTATTTAGCACTGTTCTATTCCAGATGGCAAAACATTTTTATTATTCCTTTCAGTTAGTGCTTGAAATATATACCTATGGAAATAAGTCCATTATAAGATTTTTCTTGACAAAACTCTAATAGATGCTCCCTTACTGAGAAATATGTGTACTGAGAAATATTTAAGAAAAATACACTTTAATGAAGCTGCACTAATGATATTTATTTAGCTAATTGTGTACAAGAATCTAAACATGATTTCAAGTAAAGTAGACTGTTGGCCATGTAAATAAACCTGGCACAGGTATGCAGAATTTTAAGAGAATTAGATAGTAGATCTAATGAAAATTAGAGTAAGCCTCAGAGAAATATTTTATTGTAAATTAGATTTCCCATTATAAAACAAATACAGCCACATAGCAAAAATATTTTAAAATAAGGGTAAAAAATTACTAACAATACCAATGACCAAAAGCAATAACAGTAATCTTTTGGAAGATTTACTTCTCTTCCTTTTTCATTCATTTGTTCAACTAAGGATTACTGAGCACTTAATGCAGGCACTTGGGAGATAAAGATGGCTAGGACAGGGTTTCTGCCTTGAAGAAGATTTTAATTTATCAGGGGAAACACACCACGGATGAGTCCTTATAATAGGTCATAAGTATAATACTGGAGGAGAGTGGGCCAAAGAACTTGCTATCAACTCTATTGTCAGGTCCGGGAAGACTTTAACATGTAAGTTGGGACAGAAACATTAGAAGAAATCTGTTAGCCAGAAAAGAGAAGAAAATACACTTCAGTTAGAGGAATGAACATCTGCTGAAACAACATCATAAGGAACTGTAAATAATGCAGCACGTGTGGAACCACAGAAAATGAGGTTGGAGAAGTAGGTGGAGGTGATATCATGGAAGGATTTGTACCAATTATACTACTGGCAAGAAAGATTTTCAAGTAGAGAAGGGATATGTTTAGAATTTCATTTTAGAAAAATTGTTTATCAGCAATATGATTGGATGGACAGCTTAGAAACTGCAACCCTCAGGAGCTAAGGGTTTGGTAAGGAGTGAGGTATATCAAGAAGCTGAAATAAAGCTTAAATAAAAACCGCTTGGCTTGCATGGGCCTCTAGCAATATTTTGGTGGAGACTGTAAAATGTGTTCTTGTGGTCCTGTGTTTTTATAAAATTTGCCAAGAGTATGAGTTTTTAACTTCAGTTTGTTATGAGTGCTTCCTCTTTCTATAATATTTACTACCCCTCTGTTATGCTTCTCTTCATGTTGGGTAGCATTGGTAACACACATTTTGTATCCACCATTTTACCTTCTTTTTCTTTAAAGAGCCCCCAAATTGTATAAGCTTAGGCGTCACTTTTCAGATCTAGTCCCAAGATGATATTGAAGGAATCCAGAAGAGGGATGGCAGATTCTTAAACCAAGATTGTAGCTGTAGAGATGAAGTAGAAAAAGATGTGGAAGACTAAGGGGGAGGAATTATTGGCTCTGTTGGTGTGAGGAAAAGGATAGTGCCAAGATTTCTCCCTTCTAGAACTTAATGACTAGTAAGGCTGTTAACAGAAAAAAAAAAAAATGCTAGAGTTAGGTCACTGTTGAAAGTAACAGTTTATTGAACATCTTTATGTGTATGTATGTTTTCAGGATAGTGCCAAGATTTCTCCCTTCTAGAACTTAATGACTAGTAAGGCTGTTAACAGAAAAAAAAAAAAAAATGCTAGAGTTAGGTCACTGTTGAAAGTAACAGTTTATTGAACATCTTTATGTGTATGTATGTTTTCACATTTTTGGATTTACAAAAGTTGATTTACTATATCAAAGTGTGTAAGTATTTTAATGCATTTTGTTATCTGTTACCAAATTGCTTTCCAGATAGACTGTGCCATTTAACACTGCTATAGTTAGTGTAGACATGGGTTTTCTTGTCTACACTTCCACTAGCATTGAGCATTATAATTTTAAGTTTTTTAAACTAAATTATTGGGTAAAATCAGTACCTCCTTTTCATTTTTCTATAAGGTGAGATAAATGTGATCTGTTATTGTGAGCTCTCCATAGGAATCTGTTTTTCAGGGGTTGTGGTTTTTTCCTGGTAGTGATTTAGGAAGCATTAGGAGGTAGTCGTAAGTCTTTTATGAGAGCAGTCATTACTATACACTCTAAATGCATGCATACATATCTATATTATAAAAGCTAGAAATATATGAGGCTAAAACAATTTTGTAGATTAGATTGTTTTAGACCAGGTGTCAGCAAACTTTTTCTTATAAGGACCAGATAGTAAATATTTTAGGCTTTGTAGGCTAGTAGGCAAAATTGAGGATATTATGTAAGTACTTCAAGAGAGGAAAAAATATTTCTACAAAATTTTTATTGACATAGTTCAAAATATAATAGTAATAATTGAGGAACTTTTTAATAATAGAAGTCTTATAATGAGAAAAATTGAATTCTTTTTTGGGAGGGGAGACATTTCACTTAATTGTAGTTTTGTGTTAATGTTCTCTATCATCAAATTGATTATAAATGTTCATTCATTAAACCATTCGTATTTCATAGGTAGTGAGCTGGATTTGGATCACAAGCCATACTCCTGGTTTAGACAATAACATTTATGTCATTTTCCTGTTAAAATATTTGGTTTGATAATAAGTTTCATTTCTGTTGCATACTTTATTTGAACCTCTGGCAATCTACAACTTGCAAAACACTCATCAAAGTGCATGCGTGTGTGTGTGTGTGTGTGTGTGTTTATGTGTTACATGTATGTGATGTGGGCCATTTTATTCTTTATAGCCAATGGAATTTAGGATATATTTGGGGGTAGCAATACTATTACAATGAAGCATTTTGTCTGTTTAGATTAAGAGACCAGAGAAGTGAAACAGGAAACTAGACTTGGCAGGTACAAATTTGGTCTGTTGGTATATGTATTGGAATGATTTTGAATGTTCGCTGTTGTTGACTTTGAGTTGACTATAATTGGTTCTGTTCATTAACGTCTACTTCTAACCATTGAGGGTCTGTGCTTTGGCGTTAGCTTTGCTCTTGCTCAGCTACTTTCTAAAAAATCTTATTTCTTCTTCTACCTCCCTCAAAAACTTGATGTCTTGAAATATTTTTTTATAATTCACATTTCATTTGCTAAGAATTCTTGTGGCAGCACCACCCAGTTCCTATGGTTTCAAGAAAGTAAAGGAGGAGGAAGGAAGAAAAGAAACAAACTAGAAAGACATGAAAATTTAAAAAGCTAATAAGCAGATCCTTTTGCCCACTTTAGAGATTGGGATATCCACCTCAAAAGTTTCAACTGGAATTTGATTCCTAAATCTAAGACCAATTTTCCCTTAAACTCTTAATGAGTAGTTTGAGGAGTCAGTAAAAACTTCGGTAAGTTTTAGTTACTTTCACAAATATGCTGAGTTATGGATTGGATTTAAGAACTGACAGTTGGACTCCAAGTTTATGTTTTATCTTTTTAGTCAATATGAGTGCACAAAATTAGTATCTTTCTAATGCATATTCAGAGATAATTCAAATGGATGAACTCAATATGAAAACCTCATATTAAAAAATATAGAAAACTTTTCTTACATTATGAGTGCATAGAATATTTTGATTTAATATTTTGTTTAGTGGAGAAATATGCTGTACCTATTTATACAACACACACAAGCTATGTGTAATTTTTAGAGATAATGTATTATTAGATTACAATTTGTATGTTTCTGAGAGTCAGCACAGGAGAAAATTCCATCAAAATTAAATTTTGGAATTACTTTCTTCTCTTATTTATTTCCATAGGCTCTTTGGAAAACAAGGTTCCAAATGTGTATTTCCAGTCTTCCCACCAGTGGCTACCTCAGCACACTCTTCTCAACAATTATCTTGTTTTTTAGCTGCTGAAATATGTGACAATTTAAAAAATTTTGTTTATTTCCACATTTTCTTTATACTTTAGTTGCAGAAGGGCTTTGATTTTTTAGAAGAGGGTTACTAACAGTTTTATAATTCCAAAAACAAAATTTGCTCCAAACATTATTCTTTGGTATTGTTTCTAAATTCTTCAATTATTGTTAATTACCAATTGTACTCAGTGTCTTAAAATAAGATCCTTTTAATAGATATTTATAATCACAATTATTGACAAATATCTGATATTTATTAGTTAAAAAACATTTGTTCCACCAGAAAAGAAGTAAATTATTTCACCAGAGGCAAAACTAAGCTTCAGGGCCCTTCAGTCCTATGAATTCTTTCCCAAGTTCAGAGACCCTGTAGGCAATGTGTTCAAATAATCATATATTTGGTAAAATTTGCAATCTAAGCTATTTTAACAGCAATCGTTTATGACCAGTGCCTTCACTGTAACCTCCCTCCATTCCTTTTCTGTTTTGCAGTGGCATTGGAGAGGCCATGACTTTGTTTTGGTGGAGGTGGTGGGGAGTCACGCTGGGGATACAGTGATTTTAAATTAAGTGGGATATAGGTATGTTCTTTGCAAACTTCCATGTATAGTGGTGGAGCTATTGATGATGTTCCACTTTGCCAATTTACTAGAGCCTTGTGACACACAGGTGAGGAGCCAGAGGCCGTATTGTCCTATGGACACGTCCCTATAGTGCTGATACCTATTGCAACTAGTTTTGAAACATACAGAGCCAGAAGCTGCTCTGTGGAAAACTTTCTTGTTATTAGATGTATAATGTTATAAGTACAGGCTATGGTTTGTATCAATGCCCAGTCACAATAGAAGTTCTCTCCTGTTAGGAATTTAATGACTAATGCAGTTCATGCTGTTATTAATGCATCATGTAATTTTTTCTTTTTTGATGAATATTACATAAATAGAATTTCTCAAATATCTGTGTGTTTAGGGCAGAAACTTGTAGCAGTAATGCAGGCAGCAAGTATCTTGTGTCGTTCAGTTGCATGTTTTCTGAATCCCAATTGTGAATAGTTAAAAAAACAATTTGAGTACACATACTAGATAAAAGAATGGATTATCTTTCCATTTTCTCTATAGAAAGTGATATTTACAAAGAGGCAATCAGAGTGTGTAGCCAACAACTGTAGGGGAAAAGCATTAGAGAGATGTGGTTGGGGAGCTAGTTAAGATGAATATTATGGTTTTTTTCCCAGATTTTGTGATGTTTGTGATATTTCTCGGCATTTTAAAGTAATGATTTGTTGGGATTTTTCCACTGTAAATAAATATTCACTTTCATGTTAAATTAAACATTTTAATTTGTATTCTCTTCTAAAAATTGTATAAGCTCTCAGTCCCCACAAAACCTGGGTCCACAGAAGAGTTATTAAATATTTAGATACCATGAAGTTAAGGGTTACTTTTAGCCCAGCATAGAGCTTACTATGTATTTGTCACTCATTGTGTTTTTGGAGTTGAATGAGTCTCCGTAATAACTATTAGTTATTTTTGTTCAGTGGTGACTGGTACTTTATATGGACATTAAGTAATATCTATAATGTTGTAGCTAAGAAGAGTTTCTATAAGTTGTAAATTGTAGCAAAGAAGAGTTTCTACCTTCTCAGGGTCTTGAAGTGATGAAATCATTCATCTATAGAGCATTTTTTTTATGGGTGAAAAACTTAACCAGGAGTTTGATACATGAAAATAATATTTACTTTATCATTTCCTGCAACCATCTTTTCTGGTGTAAGTTGTCAAAAAAAAAGGAAGGATGGAGGTGGGGGAGAGAAAGAGAGCGAGAGAGATGGGGAAAGGAAGAGAGAGATGAGGAGAGGGGGATGGAGAGAGAGAGAAGGAAAGAGAAGGCCGACTTTTTGGTGGGATTGGATCATATTGTCATGGTAGGAGAGTCTCTGAACAGGTGCCTCAAATTCCAAAATATGGCCAGAACACGATTAGCACTCCCAGGAGAGTAGCAAAGTCTCTTAAAAATTGTTAGCCGGAGGATGCGTGAGCGAGCGGGGGCTGCTGCGTGCCGGCGCCAACATGGTTAACTAGACTTGCCACCATGAACAACGGAAACCAGGCAGCTCTAAATGAAATGAGCTGAATATTTCATTCGGCCACTCAGCCGCCTGCTCCAATTGCCTCCTTTACTAAAACAAGAGCTTAATCTAAAGTGACAACAGCATCAGTTTCTGTGTGCTCCAGTCACACTGAACATGACTTCCTTAACATAAACACTATTTACATGGACCGTCTGGATGTAGCAGGGAATCAGGAGCGTGCCCAGCTAAGACACAGGGTACAATGAAGGACGAGAAGCAGGCAGCTGAGAATTAACATCAGCAAATGAAAGCCTGACCCTCAGAGGGCATGTCCCTGATACGTTTTAAAATGAGAGAGCATTGCACCAGTAACCTTAGCCTTTGTAAAGACTATGCCATTTCAAATAAAATAGCACCTTTTCAGTTTAGACACTTAACCAAATGCATTATGTCTGACCCATTTTCCAACTTAGGTGACACGAGAGGATGGATCCCTTGCTGCAATTATGAGAATCTTCCAAACAATTGCAGTCAGTAACCTCCCTCCCCAGACTCCTTCTCATAGCAGCCTGTACTTCTTTGAGATAAAGAGGGCATTTCGTTCAGTGAGGGCAGGCCAGACCCAGAAGGCAGGGGAGTGGGAGAGAAGATGTGACCTTTGAACTGAAGGTTTGATGTCAGTGCTAACGGTACCCAGGAAATCCCTGTTTGAAAGTGGTTTTCAGCTTGAGAGTTCTGGACGATTAGAAGCAGGAGTGTGACAAGGTACCAGCAGGGCTGACAAGGCACCAGCCCTGCTTTTGTGAGGGTCCATAAAATAACACAAGTTACTTCCTTCCAGCACCCTGGAATAGTTAATGAAAGAGATAGCAGTCCTGAATACGCATTATTGATGGTTTATTTCCATAAGGAGGATGCTATAGTATTATTTCACCATGCTAGCCATCCTCTGGGAATTTTAAGGGTCACAAAATGTAGAAATATTTAACTTAATTCCTATTAGAATTACTGACAGTTAGTGGAGTTCAGTGGTTTTCCCACCAGCTTCATAGATAAGGAAAGTCAGGCACAGAGGACTTGCTCATACACCTGAAGTCACACAGAAAATCAGAGCGCAAAAGGGAAAGAATTTTTTTTTTTGCCGATTATTTCTACTTTCTTTAAGTCACCGTTAATACTCTTATTTCTAAAATGGCTCTTCTCTTAAAATTTCCTTTGATTAAGCCTTGTAGAAGGCTGATACCACTTACTGATTTGTGGCTTCTGGGTTCCAAAGACCTGAGGCTGCTGACAAAATAGTAGCTCTTTTTTAAAAAAATCTAGTTCTGTGTTTTCTGTTCTCATCCTCCAGCCTCTGTGCCTGAGTGAATATCCCTGCAGTCCCCACCCCTGTGGTGGTACATTTTAGATAAAGCTCTTATTCACTGAAGAAGAAAGGGCCTGATCATTTAAAACAAGTTTCTTTTTAAGGAAAGGTATAGTGAGTAACAGGAAGAAAAATGGGAGAATCATCAATATCTAGCTGGCCTTAGTAGAATACTCATTATCAATAGGCATTTACTGAGAATCTGTGAGATCATCAAGCTTTATTTTAGGGGAGAGAAAATTATCTCTGGCCTCTGGAAGCCCACCATCTAGTGAAAACGTTTGTCATAATTTGGAAAAAAAATACTTTAGACTTCTGTAGAAAGCCAGTAAGAATATAGTGGTTGCAAAAAAATAAAAATTCTTTTTTTGTTGTTTGCTGTAATGCACATCTACTGTGTTTTCATCTTCATCTTTTACTTCAGGGAAATGTGAACAAGAGGACACCCTTTTGCTCACACCTTAATGAGCACTGACCAGCTCTTTCAGGTACTTACCATTCCAGGTGTGTCCCCCCAAGAATTGCACATGTTTTCTCACAGTCTGATAGGGATACTGCCACTTGTACAAATATCAGTTGTACAGCTTAGTGAGTGCCTTAACAAGGTAGGTACCTGATGCTTGAGAGCAGAGGAGAGGTGGGAATAACCACACCTGCTCTGGGAGACCTCTTAAAATGACAAGGACCTTGACATCTCTCCCCAGTAGTTGCCACTTCTTCAGCTTGGTCTGGACAGTCAACAGATGTCAGCCAGGAGTGGCAATGCCAGTGGGAGTGGCGTTCCTGCACAAACAAGGCTTGGGAAGCAGCCTCTGCACAGATGATTGAAATCAGTAGAGGTGGGAAGCTGATCTGTACCTAGCACTTCTCTGTCTTGTGTCTTGGCTTCTCTCAGCTGCAGTAAGGGTCTTGATGACCTTCTCTTTTACTTTCTCAGGTGAGTATAGACTTGCCTTCTCTTGGGATGTCTCTACCCTTTGTTGCCACTTGGTACGAACGGGCATGATTCACCAGAGAGAGATGCAGGGTTTCTCTTGTTGTAAGTGATAAAACACACTTTGAAGAATTTCAGGGCCCTCATGAGAAAATGCTTGAAATAGACTCAGGCAGTATACTGTGTCTCCCATTTTCTTCCAGGCACCTTTCCCCTAATTAATTAATGGTGGTCAGAGTCTCAGTTCTGAAATACTATTGTGTTTCATTAACTAAACCACTCATAGTTTTGTGTTTTCCTAATGCAGGATGTTTTAAGAATATTTTGGATAGTATCCCATGCACAGGGGCTGCTTCTGGGAATAAGGACCACAGGGATAAGAGGACAAGTCAGAAGATCAGGATTTGGGGCGGGGGGGTGTTGGTGGTGGTGAGATGAACTGGGAGATTGGGATGGACATATATACACTAATATGTATAAATAGATAACTAATAAGAACCTGCTGTATAAAAATAAATAAATAAAACAAAAATTAAAAAAATTATTTAGAAAAAAAAGAATATTTTGCCATCCTTAACTTCATGTAAGTGCCTGGAAACCATTGCCTGTAAAATTAATCATAAAAGCCCTTTCTTTCCTCCTTTGCTATTTTCATTTGAAACTTTTAGGAAAAGATGTATTTGTTGTATTGTATATGTTGTATTTGGTCCTATCTCTTCTTTCTTCTTTGAAGATGAGAGACAAAATTTCTCTTATGCTACAATAGAAAATAGAATCGTATCATAATCTTATGAAGAATAGAAGATTTTTGCCATTTAAAATATAATTTCCACACTGAATACTAGTTTTCATGAAAAAGATCATGTTTTAAAACATAATCCAAATATAAGATTATGTATCTCACAAGTTTCTGTTTAATCACTTAATGTGTTTATTGGAAGTTTTACAGTTAATTACTAGCAGAAGAATGAACTTTTCACATCTCATCATGCAAACATCCAGTTATTGAGGGAGGGACAGGGGCTAGTGGTAGACTCAGTAGGGGACTCCCAAGCTGTTTATCTTCCAAGCCCTTACAGCACTGTTTCCTATAATATTGGTTGTCATTCTGTTATCTTTGACCCCGCTTGGCCTATAAATGTGTCCCATGAGCAAGACCACAACCCAAAAAGTCAGCATCGTGATTTTGCAGCAGCTGTTGCCGCAGAAGGTAAATGCCGTGCAGATATTGATGAGCTTGCTAATTTGTTTAGCAGACAGAATTTAGAATGGGGAACAGGATTTGTCTGCTAGATGTCATCATCCATCAGCCCCAGGCAGTGGGTTTGCATTTTGCTAGCTTCTAATTTTGCTTTATTTTTCCTTAGCTTCAATCTACTTTATTCATTTATTATAATTGGGAGAGTGGTGGCTGAGATAGGGAAAAAAATACTCACGGCCCACGTTTGAGATTGAAGGCTCTCATATGCTGCGGTTCCCTGATCTCAGCAGATTCAGACTGGACCTGTTGGTCTTGTGAATGAAGACCATGCTGTCTTGTGGGGTTCCTGTAGCCCATGTGACTGGAAGACTTGCCAAAGTTGCCCTCAGCCCTGCGTGTTTCTCCTGATTTCCACTAAGATCAGAATTTATATTATTACATTCGTTCCTTGGGGGTTCTCATTCAATTTACTTAAAAAATTTGTGTTGAGTGCTCACTATGTGTTGGTTATTATTATAGATGGCCAAGTACATATTGTTGAACAAAACAGAAAAAGCCATGCTCTGAAAGTGCTTAGATTCTAGGGGTGAAGATAGAAATAAACAAATAAATGTACAATACTTCAAGAAAGTGATAAACTGAATGAAGGAAATACAGTAGAGTAAGGAGTAGGGCTGGAAGTGCTATTTTATTTTGTTAAATTTTCATTGGAGTATAGTTGATGTACAATGTTGTGTTAGTTTCAGGTGTACAGCAAAGTGAATCAGTTATACATATATCCACTCTTTTTTTAGATTCTTTTCCCATATAGGCCATTACAGAGTATTGAGTGGAGTTCCCTGTGCTATACAGTAGGTTCTTATTAGTTATCTATTTTATATGTAGTGGTGGGTATATGTCAATCCCAGTGTGCCAATTTATCCCTCCCCCCGTCTTATCCCCTGGTAACCATAGGTTTGTTTTCTACATCTCTGACTCTACTTCTGTTTTGTAAATAAGTTCATTTGTACCCTTCTTTTAGATTCCACATATAACCGATATCATATGATATTGTCTTTCTCTGCCTGACTTATTTCACTCAGTATGACAATCTCTGGGTCCATCCATGTTGCTGCAAATGGCATTATTTCATTTTCTTTTATGGCTGAGTAATATTCCATTGTATATATGTCCAGCATCTTCTTTATCCATTCCTCTGTTGTTAAACATTTAGGTTGTGGAAGTGCTATTTCATATAAAGAGAACAGGGAAAGTTCTCTGAGGATATGATACTTGAGACCTGAGGGATGACAAGTCATGTGAAGATCTATGGGGAGACTTTAGGGAGAGGAGATGGCAAAGGGAAGAACCCAGCAGAAACACTGAACTTGTTAAGTTCTGGGAACAGCAAGAAAGCCAGTGTAGTTAAAGCAGGTGGTGGGTGATGAGGGTGGGAGAGAGCATTAGGGAAAGGAAAGGAAGGCAGGGTCAGATCCCTTGGATTTTATTCTAAATGTGATGAGAAGCTGGTTGTAAGTGAGGGAGTGACTTGGTCAGATGCACATTTTTAAAAACTTACTTTGGCTACTGTGTGCAGAGTCAACTGTTGGGAGACAAAGATGGAAGCAGAGAGATCAGTGTGGAGACCACTGTAGTAGTTCAGGTAGAGGTGATTCTGGCTTGTACTAGAGAGACAGTAGTGGAGTTAGTGAGAAGTAACCAAGTGGTATAGATTTCATGTATTTTGAATAGCTCTGGCTGATGGTTTGGATGTGGGGAGCTGGGGATGCAGAAGGGAGAACAGTCAAGGGTGATACATATTTTGATGTTTTGATTTCAAGTATTGAATGGTCAGAGTGCCCATAATTAACTCATAGCTATTGGGGAAGGAGGTGGTAGACATTATTTTTGAAAACCCATTGTTGGTAAAATTTGAAAACATGTGGAAGACAAGAAGTGTCAGAAGACTCAAGAGGAGTAAATGTTACCCTGAATTTAAAGTGGAAGAAAAGTTTATATTTTTTAAGTGTTATATTTTAAGGATTTCAGTAAAATCCTAGATTGCATTATAATGTCAGTTGTTTCTGAGCACTTAGAAGGAAAACAATGTTCACAAGAAACCAGTATGGGTTCTCTAAGAGCCAATCACGTAAAATTAACTTAATGCTTCTCAATAGAGCTACCCTATTATCAGTTATCATCTTTTATAAAATGTAGTTTCATAATATATTATAGAATTTTGAGAAGTTAGGAAGGAAATTGGTTTGGTTGACAGTTTGGTAATATGGATTAATATTGAAGAACTATATGTAAAGGGTATAGATTAGTATATGTTATCAATCTAAAGAGATGTCTGTAGTCAGTGCCACTCATTCTATTCATTGGCTTATCCTCTTTGTTATTTTTTTAAGAACTTTGATGAAGTAAGAGAGGAAACTAACACTTTGATTGCCTTTTTTTGGCAAAGACATATTTGGCACTTTAACCCATTTTATCTCATTTGGTGCTCAGGACCAAATGACTCAGAAGTCAGTGATAGGCTCAGTGTTGGCCAAAACGTAAAGAGATGAAATTTAGTAGTGTTAAAGTAATTCTCCATGTAATTTTAAAATCAGTCAGTCAATTACAACTATGGGATATCTGAATTGATAGTCCATTGTCAAGATATTCCGGTTGATTTTATGTTCCGTATAAGCCAACAGTAGGACATAGCTGCTCAAACAAGATATAATGACATCTTTAACAACACTGATAGAAGAAATATAATGTCCATAACAAATGAGATAATCACATGGTAAAATGTATACTGGTTAGTTCACGTATGTCACTTATGGGTAAAATCATTTGAAGGATGTTGATAATTTAATGTCTAAAGCTGGTAAATTAGGGGGATAAATAATCTGGAAAATAATAGTTCATATAAAGAGGAGTTGTTTAGCCTGAAAAAAAACTTGGAAAGGATTCAAAACAATCTTCAAAAATATGGAAAAGGATTAGCCTTCGAGTCATTCAGGGTCTGTCAGGAAACAGATGGTGGACTTAAATGAAATGATTGGAGGAGAATTTAATAAAGGTAGTCCTTTTAAGGATATAAAACAGGGTATAAGGACTTCCCTGGTGGTGCATTGGTTCAGAATCTGCCTGCCAATGCAGGGGACATAGGTTTGATCCCTGGTCCGGGAAGATCCCACATGCTGCGGAGCAGTTAAGCCTGTGCACCACAACTACTGAGCCTGCGCTCTAGAGCCCACGAGCCACAACTACTGAGCCCACATGCCACAACTACTGAAGCCCACAACCTAGAGCCCATGCTCCACAACAGGAGAAGTCACCACAATGAGGAGCCCGCTCACTGCAACGAAGAGTAGCCCCTGCTCGCCTCAACTAGAGAAAGCCCGCGTGCAGCAACAAAGACCCAGCGCAGCCAAAAATAAATAAATAAATAGATAAATTTATAAAAAAAAGAAGAAAAAAAAAAACCAGGGTTTAAAAAAAACCAAGACCACAGTAAGATACCACTTCACATGCACCAGGACGGCTACTATGAAAAATACAGATAATAACAAGGGTTGGTGAGGATATGGAGAAATTGGAACCCTCATACATCACTGAAGGGAATGTAAAATGGGTAGCTGCTTAGAAGATTCTGGCATTTTCTCAAAAGGTTGAGTTACCGTATGACTCAGCAGCTCCATTCCTTAGGTTAATTCATGAGAAATGAAAACGTATGTTCACATGAAGAGGTGTACACAGTGTTCATAGCAGAATTATTCATAACAGCCAAAAAGTGGAAACAACCCAAATATCCATCAACTAATGAATGAACAAATAAAACATGGTTATTCATACAATGGAATATTATTTGACAATAAAAAGAAGTGAAGTATGGATACATGCTTCAACATGGATGAACTTTGAAAACATAAAGCTAAAAGAAAGAAGCCAGTCACAAGCGAGCACATACTGATTCCATTTATATGAAATGTCCAGATAGCCAGATCTATAAAAGCAGAAAGTAGATTTAGTGACTGCCTTAGGGCTGAGGGGTTGGGAAGAAATGTGTGTTGGGGGGGTGACTGCTAATGAGCTTGGGGCTTCTTTTTAGAGTGATGAAAATGTTCCAACATTACCTGTGGTGCTAGTTGCACAGCTTTACAAATATGCTAAAGACCATTGACTTGTACACTTAAAATGGGTGAATTGTATGGCATGTGAATTCTGTGCAATAAAGCTGTTATTAAAAAGGACTGACTGGGCTTCCCTGGTGGCGCAGTGGTTGCGCGTCCGCCTGCCGATGCAGGGGAACCGGGTTCGCGCCCCGGTCTGGGAGGATCCCACGTGCCGCGGAGCGGCTGGGCCCGT
>NC_041219.1:71708294-71737155 GCF_002837175.3 Physeter macrocephalus | reverse complement strand
GGAGGCCCGCGTACCACAAAAAAAAAAAAAAAAAAAAAAAAAAAAAGGACTGACTGATACTCTGGGAGTAATAATAGCAGGGTGTCGATAACATCTCTAGGCCCGAGGGACCAGCAGAGGGGAGCTCTATGGAGAGGCCCACCTGAGTGGAGATACACCTCTAGACTCTGCAAGTCACCTGCAAGGAGAGAGCTGAAGAAATACGTATCCTGACCTCACGCTTGTCTTACTCTCTGATCTCTTGCTCATGAGTTTCATTTCAAAAGCCAACCAGGAGCTTAGCAGAAGATAGTCTCTTGATGTGATTCATAGATATCAGTATTTCAGAGCACAGAGCTGGGTGCATCTGGGTATGAAAAACACAAGTTATTCTGTGTAAAACTTGAGAACTGAGACCAACAGAGGAAAGTTAAAATTGGATGTGTTGCCTCAAAATGAAGTGAATTTTGATCTCTGGCTGTAGAGTTGGCCCAAATCCGAGATGATGATAGTGACATAGCAAAGACGATTCCAGTTTTAAGTGAAGGATTGAATTAATTACCTCTGAAGGTTTCCTTGCAATTCCAAATTTCTGTCTTTAACCACTGGCATTTTGGCACTGATTGTATTATCATTTGGCAGCGGTGATCTTGGAAGTTTAAGGTTTGGGCATTGTCTACTAGAACATAGAGTAGGTGCATTTTGATGAGGGTGAGAAAGCAAAGGGAATAGTATAATTGTGGGCTGTTCACCTTGCGTTCAACCTCACTGAACAAATAAATTGGACTCTAATGTGGTTAGAGACAGTCTGGGGAAAGAAGTAGCAGAAGAAATAGAAAAGCTTGTCATCAAAGAAGATGTAGGATTTGGAGAAATAAACTTAATTTCACTGATTATGTATATTAGCCCTATTTTCCTTTTTAGTTTAAAATGACGGTAAAAAGATGGCACTTTAATATTCTTTCTAAGGAAATTAGAGTCGGCTTTCATGACGTATGAAATATGTCAAAGAAGTGTGTATGTCTTCCCCTGTGTGTTTCACCAGGACCTCTTCTGGATTTATAGGGTGAGTGATAGAGCGCCCATGTAACCCACATCTGACTCTGTGCTCACCCATGTAACCCACATCTGACTGTGTGCTCACAAAGAGGCATGCTTTGTGCTGCTTCTCACTCCTTTTGCAGAGACGGCATCTACAGCGATAGGATGAACAAGATATGAGAAGAGTGGCAGGTTACTAGAATGACCACGGTAATGGAGGTGCTGTAGTCAGCAGCCCCGTGGTTTGCAGGCTACTTACATTGATGACTTTAGAGAAGGTATTTGATGAGTTTTATGCTTTTCTCAAGTTGATACTTGGGTCCAAGTTTTACATCTACTACATTAAATATATAGCAGTATAATCATTTACATGGTTCAGTGCCAAAATACTGCATCAGAGATGCTCATGTACAACTGTGGACAATATCCAAATAAACCACTGATATGCCCTGCCAACTTAAATGGATGGAGGATTTGGAAGAACTGCTCAAGACTGTGGAAGTGTATTTATCTATTTATTTCCATTTATTTCTGGACATCCAGTTTATATGTGATAAACAGTTAATTAAAGATTTATTGTTTTTTAAGAAATTACCTTATTCCCCCTCCCCCAATATTTTGTACTGTAAACCTTACTGTTTATTAAAAGCCAAGAGTTTTAGATTACTTGTTCTTTATTTCTACAATAAATATTTCTATTTTAATTTTTGTTAACTGGCAACTCCGATTATTGTCAGTTCACTGTAATGGATGGTATTTCACTGGTATGGGTTTTGGTACAGGACATTTGGTATAGGATTATTGTTCAGATAGGCATTTCCTAGTTAAATTACAAGTACACAGGAGTACAACTTTCCCAGTTGTCTCCAGTACCATATATTTATGTATGTTGTTTTAGTCTTCGCTGTTGCTTTTTGGTTTCACACTGAAGGAGAAGAAACTTCTCTGTAAATTTTTGTCGGGAGACATCTGGCTTTAGTGTAAGGAATATTTATGAATAAGGTAGGGTTGGCATTAGGATTAAATGATTTAATACGTACAAAACAATATGTAGGGCCTGGTATATAGTATAAAACTACTACACAATGCCTACCACTTAGTAGGGCTTAATAAAAGATAGCTATGATGATGATACTAGTTGTAAAGTACCTTACAATTATCAAAGTCAACTTTACCTAATGATTTTGGGGGAAAGTCAGGTAATTTAGCAAATACCTTAAAACATTTAATCTTTTTAATTCATTTTTAAAATTCCACATACATCTTAAAGATAAAAGATGAAACTTAAAATGTGCTCAGCATGAGGTCTCATCAACAGTCCCTCAGAAGCGTGTGTGTACGTTTCCTTGTCATTCCTAAAAAACAAGAGTGAGACGTACATATCCACGGATGGTACTACATATTTGTTCTTCTGGATTATCTAAACGCTAGTCATATATCAAATCAGACCCCCAAACCGAGGCTATTACTTTGGTATTTGTTACATACATTGACAGTATGAATTTAGCTGCCTGTGGTTTATCAGTAAATGGTGAACTTTAAGGAATTATCTCTATTAACATCAAATGGCTGTATACAGATTTCTGTACTTTTTGAAAGACGGTTATTAAAAATACTGCAAATTCTGTCATAGCTTGTATTTATTTATTTACTTATGTGGTTATTTATTATTTTTAACTTTTAATTTTATATAGGAGTATAGTTGATTTACCATGTTGTGTTAGTTTTAGGTGTACAGCAAAGTGATTCAGTTGTATACATATCTATACACGTATCTATTCTTTTTCAAATGCTTTTCCCATTTAGGTTGTTACAGAATATTGAGCAGAGTTCCCTGTGCTATATAGTAGGTCCTGTTGGTTATTCATTTTAAATATAGCAGTGTGTCATAGCTTTTAAATAAAGACTCATTTGAAAGCAACCGCTTTTAGTGGTCAGAGCTAGGACAACATTGTCTGAGAATATAAGCTCCTTTTACATTGTAACCTCTCTCCTGAAGTCCACACACACCCACCCAAATGGCTCCTTGGCCGCTCCACTTGGCACATGAAAATGAGCTCTGGCTATGCGCCTCACACCTGCTCCCCTTGAAGTCTTCCCTGGCTCAGTGAAAGGAAGATCCATTCTTCCCATTGCTGAGACCCCAAACCTTTCATCACCCTTGACTCCTCTCTTTCACTTATAGTCCATCTAATAATCCCTGGGTAAAACTCTATCAGCACTACCTTCAAAATATTTCCAGGATCTGACCACCTCTTCTCATCTCCACTTTGCAGTCTGGTCCAAGCCACTGCATTTCTGTTTGTGGCCAAAGTCTCCTAATTGAGCTCCTAACTTTATTCCCCTTCAGTCTGTTTTCACATGACAGCCAGGGTGAGCCTTGAATGGGTGAAGCACAATAGTCAGATTATGTCCTTCTCTGCTCAGGACACGCCAATGGCTTTCTTCCTCAGGGAAGTCCTTACTGTGACCCTCAGAGAGCAGAGGTAGTCCCCATGCCCTCTCCTTGCCGGCTTGTCCTTCTACTACTACCCTCCCTCCCTCCCTCCCTCCCTCCCCCCACTCCATTCTTTTTTTTTTTTTTTTTTTTTTGCGGTTCGCGGGCCTCTCACTGTTGTGGCCTCTTCCTTTGCGGAGCACAGGCTCCGGACGCGCAGGCTCAGCGGCCACGGCTCACGGGCCCAGCCGCTCTGCGGCATGTGGGATCCCCCCAGACCCGGGCACGAACCCGCGTTCCCTGCATCGGCAGGCGGACTCTCAACCGCTGCGCCCCCAGGGAAGCCCTGCCCATTGATCTAACAAGCTTGGCATTGCCCCTCGTAAGACCTTTGCACCCCTGCAAGGTTCCCTCTGTCCGGCAGTGCTCTTGTTCTGCCTACTGATAAATACTGAGTGACTCATTCCAACACTTTCTTTAGGTCCTGACCCAAATGGCTCCTTCTAGGTGAGGCCCTTCCTTCTCCTCTAAAATTTCAGCTAGTCCTCCTCTAAACGCTTTCTATCGTCCCTTGCTTTAATTTTTCTCCTTAGCACTTCTGTAACTAACAGAGTAATATATCTATTCATTTATCTTGTTTATTTTTTATCTTCCTGCCTAGAATATTAGCCGCACGAGGGCAAGGAGCTTGGTCTGCTTTGTTTACTGCGCTGACTCTAGAGCCCAAGATAGTTCCTGGCAAATGGAGACGTTCAATAAATATATGTTGAATAAATGAATAATTCAAGGTTGATTTTGGCTGGTGCTCTGTATTTATGGCTAGAGAAGGCATAAATAATGCACATTGTTTTCTTCTTGAATTCCGTGTAGGCAACTTTAGGGTTAAAGGCAAGTTATTGTTAAATTATTATTTTTTCATTTCTACTCTCCCTGAAGTATTCATCTGCTTTGATAACTTCTATCATACCCCTATTAATTAAACAAAAGTCTTTCGAATTTATTTATCCAACTTTTTTGAACACCAGACTGTTTGCAGGTCACTGTAGGAGGCTCTTAAGAGACATGATCCACCTTTTCAAGGACACTTCGATTTAGTTAGTAAGGCAAGACTAGCAAGCAGATAATCCAGATAGAAGGGCTATTTTCAAATATAAGAGAGGGCTGTTTAAGAGGGATTCACAGAAGCCCAGTCGAGATTTTTCAGAAAAATATGTTCTCATTCCACCCACAGGCTGTAAGTTGGGGTACATGACAATTGTACTAAAAAATATTTTCCAAGTGAATTCATTAACTGACACAACCACTCATTAAGAGCCATAGATTTAATAGTCTTGTGTGTTATGTATTGTGCTTACAAACAGACCAACACACCTGACACCTTATTTATCAGGGCTTGCCTAGTAAATACACTCTCACTGTAATTGAAAGTTCCCTAAATTGAAGACACATTCCCGAATCTATCAACTTTGGGGTAACAATCTATATTAATATTTCAAGTAAACACATTTAATACACTTGTTTCTTCTTTATGAAACAAGATGCTTTCATTGCTTGTCCAAGACAAGCACCTGAAAATCAACTTTTGATTTTTAGTTTGTCAACGAATAAAGCTACCGCTTGATCTTCAGCAGTGTCTGGCTTTTGGGGCATTAGTTGTGGCCAGACTGCCGTTTTGCCATTTGTAGCTGAATGGGCATTTATGTACTTCCCAAGATACGGTTCTCATACCAGTAATGCATGCCTTCCGGAGGCCGGATTGCTTTTGTGCATTTTATCTGTGATTGCCGTCTCAAGTAAAAATTACACTAGTGCAAAGTCTGAAGGCTAATTTTTCACAACCTGTTGCATACTGCCCTATAGATGTCCCCCCTTGGATGTTTTACTTGTTTCAAACTTTGGTGGAAACTTCAGGGACTTTCTTTCTGATGAGTTCCCTACTACTGAACAGACTTAGAAGTGCAGAACTCCTACTGTGTTTTCGTCGTTCATCTCTATATTTGGGTAAAGCTGGATATATAAACCATGCAGTGTGAACAATTTGATATCATTATCATTTTGGCCGTAGCCGTCAAATTCTTCGGTTTGCCTCAGTTTACTCTTGTGTGCATTCTGCTTTCTTTTAAAAAAATTTCTCGAGAGTAAGTGTTGATTCGGAATATTCTTAAAAATAAAGGCATCATGAGTCTTAGTTTGGGAATGGGGTTTATCTCCGGCTTCTGTGAGAGCTAGATGCACACTGATTTACTAGTGCTGGAACCAAATGGGTTGAAAATCCTTGTTTTCCCACCAGATGGATTATTTTAAAGTATCACAAAACGTTTGAGGTTTTTTACGTTACGAATGTGCTTCTTCGCACACATCAAGAAATGAGTACCATGTTTTGACAGTAACTCTTTTATGAAATTATATGCTGCACACGTCGAGTAAAATCCAAGCCATTCTCAAGGGAGCAGGCTTATGAATCTGGATGAGGTCACACCTCTTTAAAGATGCAGTTTGATAATCCGACCTCAAAACAAAGGAATTCTGTTAATCCTCTCACAAAAGTGCAAATTGCTAATCAGATCCCTGGGCTGGGCTGGCAGCTTGGTAGACAATGAGCTTGGCAGAAGAGCGATTTTGGGCGGATAGATAGCTGGGAAGCTTGGGATACCAACTTTGCCCCTGTGTTAGCCCAGTTGGGCCCGTTGTTTCGAAACAATGACGTATGTCAATGGAGGTGGTTCTCGCCGTCATTGTGTTCTCCCGCTTTTCTCCTTCCATGTTAATGATGATGCAAATCAATCTTCCTGTCTCTCATTTCACTTCACTGGTGTATAGGCTACTGTGCCCCTATATTCTTTTCACTTGGATGCATGTGTCTTTTGAATTTCATTACACATTCCTCTACAAGCCCAGAGGGTTTTCCTCCCTTCCCATACATAGTGTGGTGGTATTTGAAAAAGAAAGAAATAAATCCTAATCCAACTGAAAAGAGAATCTTCTTCTGGAAGGTGAAATTGGATTCTTTTTTTGTAAGTGATAAAACGCAATTTGAGGCAGCTTAAGAAAAAAAAAAAGCTGGAATCGGTTGGGTAAAGGAATACAAGGGAGGCAAATAACCAAACTGGGGGGAGGCAGGAGTTTGGATGGGCCTCAGGAACACTCGGGACCAGGGAGTCATACTCTGTCAGGGCTCGATACCCCTCTCTCTTGTGTCCATGTCACTCTGGATGTCAACTTTTTCTTGCTGCAATAGAGATTTCTCCGTATTGGAGGAAATGGCGCCATTGATGACAGCACAGGAATTCTATAGCTTGCTGTTTTTTCCATTTTACTTAAACTACCTCTGGGAAGAACTCTGATTGGCTCCTCTTAGGTCAGGTGTTTGTCCTGGACCAATCAACCCTGCGTATATAACCGCGTATTCGTCAGAGTGTAGAAGGTGCTTGCTATTTGTCTTTTCCTCTGTCTTCTTCGGACTTAATGAAATATGTAACCAGCCTGAGAAACTCTAAAACCTGACGTCTGTTTTAGCACGTGGAGTGATTTTGCACAGGTCAACACCACTCTTCTCGCTCTCACTGTATTTGGCCCTTTTGGCATTTACAACTTTCACCCAAACATGACTAAGAGTTAATTTGAAAGTGAAAAATACAACTTCTTCATTCTAAAAGGGGCTTTCATTAAGAGAGTGCACTATTTTGAATAGTTCCAGCTAGTTGTGTGTCTCCTGTTAAGAGAGTGTTTGTGAATTTTTTGGGTGCAGTGTGTCTGTTGAGGAGTGAAAATTACAGCTTTGGCTGTGGAGGCATCTTCCAATAGGTGGGAACAGGGTGCTTCTACCACAGTACAGGATGGGCTGCTGTTGGCATATTGGTTTTCAGTCAGAGGAATGATGCAGAACTCCACAAATCTACATCTGGAAGAGGAGAAGTGAGTCAAAGGTAGAGGTTTGGGGTAGAGGCTGCCACCGGTGCGGCCATGCTACCCACAGCCCAAGCTTTCTGAATAAGAGCACTGTCTTTTTAAAAGCAATAGGGGGTGAGGATTGAGGGAGTGCTCACAGCGGTAAGTATAACACAGCTGTGCTCTGTTTATGCTTTGGCTACAATAAAAAAGCTATAAAATGTGAGATGTCATAGCTCCACTTTGCTTTATTTATACTATTTCCTCTGAGCTCTGTCACACTGCACATTCATCTGCTAAGTTGCGGCAAGAATGGAGATTAAAATATCACAGCTCAAAATAGGAGTCAAGCGGAAGGAGATTCATCATAGCCCTATTAAAAATATGTAAATATGGGAATGAAGTCATTTTAAAGCTGTACAGCACTCCTCCTTTATGAGTTAAGATCCCTTGGGCAAGTGGTGGGCTATGCGAGGGACAGAGCTAGGGGACTTGTGCGCCATTTCTTCCACCCATGGAAATTCTTTTAAGATTAAAGACTGTTTGAATTGCAAATTACACGTGTTTTCCTATAATCATGCCCTGTTAATAATGGCAGGAAATCTGATGCAAAACAAGAAAACAAAGATTTGGTAATTAAAGGTTATATATTGTTCACTAGGTTAGAATGATTAAAATTAAGATCAGAAATCTCCTTTCTGGCCTCGGCTATTAGTGAAACCTTGCGAAGCCTCCAGAAGTTTCCCTCTATAGGAAAGTTCTGAGAAGGAAACTGAGACTTGGAGACATGACCTGGCTTTCTAGAATCCAGTTGTGAACGATAAAGCTAAGTCTGGAAGCTGAGTCCTCCCTAAAACTTTGCTAGTAAATTACTTCTTCTAGCATTTCCTGTATCTCTAGCCCTGACAAAAATTTACTCCCAGTTGTCTATATGGTGTGCTTGGGAGGGTTAAGGAATAGAACTTTTATATGGAAAGAGTGGGATATCGCAAATGGTATTAACACGACTCTTCTGCTCTAGTCTTTGTGCTGCTGGATGGCTGTTGATGTTTTGGCTTCCCTTTTCTTCCCCCACATGTGCTATTGTAGTAATAATAAAGACCAACACTTAAGTACTGACTGGGTACCAGGGATGGATCTGCGTTTTTTTTTTTTATGTATTAATTACTTAAATTCTCACAACAACCCTATACAGTAGGTATTATTACTCACGTTTTACAAATGTGGAAACTGAGCCATAAGATCACAGTGCTGGCGAGTGAAAACAGGAATTCACACTGAGCAGTCTGGCATCACAGCCAGCACTGTCAACCACTGTTGCCTTTCCCAAAGGATTAGGTACACACTGGAAAGAGCACTGGACTGAAAAAGAGGAGATCTGGATTCCAGGCACAGTCCTGCCATTTCCCTAGTAAACCGATTTTCCTCACCTGTAGAATGAATGAAGAAATGATTACGTCCTTTCCGATTTCAACTTGGCATGCATCTGTATACTACTACCTCATGAAAATAAATTTTTTGAGCAATAAGTTTTCTGCATTCTTATTTAACTTTAGCTCCAGAAATGGTTATGTTAAACATTTCTCATAAACAGTGATTCTAGAATTTCTTTTGTCTTGCACTTTTCACTGTATTTTGGTTGAGTTCTTTTGGTTGCAACTAATAGGAGTTTCATAAGTATCTAAAGACTTTCTAGCTTTGTGACCTTGAGCACGTTTCTTAATCTCATGTGCCAGTTTTCTCATGTGTAAAATGAGTATAATAAAAGTACCTGTCCCATAGAGCTGTTGTAAGAATTGAGCCAGATATTACATGTAAAGCACTTGGCATGGTGTCTGCTCGTAGGAACTACTACAGAATATCAGCATCGACTATGATGACTGATGACCACTCAAGTCTCATTGAGCATTTCTGTCTCTCGCTCCTCATGCTACCGGTTCTACTGGTAGGAGAAATGGTAGCAAATCAGCTAATGTTGTTTGTGGTTGCATCCCTGAGTTAGAAAGGTTAATAAGATACCATCAGAAGTTACCGTCTATTTGTGGTAGAAATATTGGATCAGGGTGGAACTTTGGGAATTGTGTAGGCTACCCTTAAATGTGATGAATAGAGTACACTGAAAGATCAGGTGACTTGTTCCAGAACACTCAGCCAGCAGGTAGAGTGTGGAGGTAAAGCCTGCAGATCCAAACTGCAGTTGGCAAAACAGTGCTGCTACCTATGGAGTTATTAAATGGAACATGTGAAAATTCTTGAAATTGGTAAAAGGAACCGCAACACATATCTTAAGGGTTTAAATTCATCAAATTACCCTAGTATCTCAGATTTATAGCAATTTAAGACTTTAGATCATGTGTCTTTTGGGCAGACTTCACAAGAGGACACTAGGAAAGATGCTTGAGGCTGGCAGGGGCGTACAAGTGGTCCTCTTCCTTACTGACTCTTAAAAAATTGATGTTCTTGGTCCCTTTTGTATGTTGAGTGAGGTAACATGTAACTTTCAGTAGTATGGGAAGAAGTGGATCTGATTTGCTTTGAGAAGGTATAAAGGTATAAAGAAAAAAAGATTTTTCTAGCAATTTGAGTAATTTAAATAAGAAAATAATCTGATAAGATATTGTAATAATTTTGGGGACACATCTAATTGGGTCGAAATTTATCCGCTTCTACTCTAATATACAAAGAAAATGGAGCTGTTTCCATAATGTATTCTTGCTCCTGAGTCCCTACCCTACTGTGCAGATTGAAAGATAATAAAAAGTAAACTCAAAAGAGCACAAAATAACTCAGTATCTTTACGATCAAATCACCTCTTTTTGTTTGTTAGTTTCTCTATTTCCCTGTCCAGGGTAGGGTGTGGGATGAGAGGGGCACCTTGGGTGTAAAATGTAAGGAAGTATGCCTCTCAGGTGGCAACCCTGCACTTACCTGACCCTGAGAGGGATGACTGCTTATATTTTGTGCCCTCCCCTGCCCCTGTCCCCACTAAAGAAACCAACTATGGTGAGTTTGTGTATCATTGTGGCTCGCCGGGTGGTGTGGAGTGTCACATGTGTGCATGCTGGCCCTGGGGTTGCCCTCTGTATCCTTCCTGGCGTCTTCCCTCGGCCAGGGTCTCTACCTGTGGGGCCCTCTGTCCTTGCTGATGTAATTAGCCCCACCTGGATGTGAGCCTGAGCGGCTGCTGCTGGCCTACCATTGCCTCGAATACCATTGCCTCGAATACCATTGCCTCGAATACCGTTGCCTCGAATACCGTTGCCTCGAATACCGTTGCCTTGAATACCATTGCTTTGAATTTGGGGAGGATGGAACAGAGTACAGACATTTTGAGGTTCCTTGCACATGCACACAACCCGTGAGGTATAGTAACCAGTTTTAACTCAATCTATCTGGGCACCTTCCTTCACCAGTGTTTTTTCATTTCTCCCTCACCAGGTTAGATGGGTGTAAGACTTACAACAGGGATTCCCCGAGAGGCCTGTGACCTCTCCCATGCCCTCCCCAACAAGTAATGTCCATGAAAGAGGCCTGTCAGCCCTTAGGTCCCTTTTATCCACCTGATATTCTCCTGCCCCACCTCCTTATTGGTTAAATACCAAGATACAGAGAGAGCCTGGCCCCGGCCTCTGAGCTCTGCCTCTCTTCTTTCCCTAGACTTCTCCGCCCTCCCTCCCTAGATCCATGCGAGTTCCCATACTGGCTCTATCTGTTTAGGATTCACATTTTGCTTTTGCATTTTCACCGGGAATATTGTGGAAATCTTGCAATCACTTTTCACTCTCAGATTCTGTCATTCAAGATTGTTGTCTCACTAAGTAAGCTGATTAATAGCCCCTATGTTCTAACTAGTAGCTGATCTCCCACCTTGCATTCTGGAGGGTCTACTCTGGGCCGAACCTCCAGGAACTCATAATTGAGATAGAGGGTGCAAGGGGAAGGAGGAATTATCATCACGTTGTACCTAAGATGTGTGGGGCAGCACAGGTTAGTCCTTACTGCCCAACCTGGTTCCTACTGTCAATTTAGAATACTCTCCCTCCATCGTGTATATATCCTGTAGATTCTACCCCACAGGAGGGATTAGGTCTAGTGTCAGCTTCTCCCAAGAGGACCTACCCATTCATAATCTCTTATTGACTAGGAATTTGGGGTGCACATGCTTCCTGAGTTTTCTCCCGTATTCTGCTTATGGAGGATGCAGACAAGCAATCCATGCAATTTTAATACAAGGTGATCAATTTTATTATATGATTAGGTACAGTATTTTATGGGAGCGCAGAGAAGGAGTGCCTCATTATGCTTAAGAGGGTCAAAGAGGGCTTCCCAGAGGAGTGAAGCCCAAGTTAGGGATTAAAGATCAAAATAGAAAAAGGAAAACACACACACACACCCCCAAAAAAAAAAAAATCATAGTTTTCTAGTTGAACAAGATGGGGATGGGAAGGATATTTTTGAAAGGGCAAATCTCAGAGGAGAGCAGGACCTTATCTGTTTTACTTATCAATGTGTCCCTATCACCTAGTATAGAACTTGGCACTTAAGTATTGAATGTATTAGTGAACTAATGACTTTATCTTGAAGGCCATTGAAACTGGTCATTTCGAGTAGAGGTACAACATGATAAAATTTGTGTTTTATAAAAATAAACATGGCAGCATTGTAGTGAATGAATAAAAAGGGAATGAGACGGAGGAATTGTAGTAGTATGTTCTACAAAGACTCTTAGGAGAGATTCTTTTTTTTTGCGGTACGCGGGCCTCTCACTGCTGTGGCGTCTCCCGTTGCGGAGCACAGGCTCCGGACGCGCAGGCTCAGCGGCCATGGCTCACGGGCTCAGCCGCTCCGCGGCATGTGGGATCTTCCCGGACCGGGGCTCGAACCCGTGTCCCCTGCATTGGCAGGCGGACTCTCAACCACTGTGCCACCAGGGAAGCCCAGGACAGATTCTTTTTAAGTGACCCCCAATCTCACTTCAGATACTTAGAGATTCTGTGTCTTCTGCACTGAACATATGGTAGTTTCCCACATATGCCTCAAGCAGGCAGTCACTGCCTACTTCTACCCTTAAAATGGCCCAAGAAAATTTGGAGATAATTCACAGCATATTTAAGCGTTACCTTCTCAACACCTTCCATATAGGAGGCAGAGAGTTAAGTTTTCCAAATGATCTACTGAAGAGACAATAATTACATTTTTGTCTTAGTCCATATGGGGTGCTATAACAAAAATACCATAAACTGGGTGGCTTAACACAACAGAAATTTATTTCTCATACTTATGGAGGCTGAGAAGCCCATGATCAAGGTGCCAGCACATTCGGTGTCTGGTGAGAGCCTGCTTCCTAGATGGCTGTCTTTTCGCTGTAACCTCACTTGGTAGAAGGGGATAGGGAGCTCTCGGGGGTCTCTTTGATAAGGTGACTAACCCCATTCACGAGGGCTCCACTCATGAACTAAGCACCTCCCAAAGACCCCACTTCCTAACATCATCACATTGGGTGTTAGGTCTCACCATATGAATTTCGGGAGGACATTTGGTCTTTAGCATATGGCGTAGTACCTTTTTTTCTGTTTCTTGTTCAGAGTGGGTCCATGACTTTTCAGTATTGGCAACAGTAACTGGTAACTGGGGGCTTCTATGGTTAGTGAAACCTGGCACATAACTGATATTGTTTTCAGAGTGAAAGACTGAAGAGAGGTCAATAAAATACATACAGAATCCTCAGTTCCTGTGTGTATTAGCTTTCTGTAAGTATATATCAAGTTATCAAAAACATAGTGGCTTAATACAAGTCCCATTTATTAGCTCACAGGTCAGGAGCCCAGCATGGTTTGACTAGGTTCTCTGCTCAAGGTGTCACAAGGCTGGAATCAAGATTGGCCAGGCTGAGTTCTTGCCTGTACACTCCTGGGGAAAAATCTGCTTCCAAACTTTTTCTTATTGGTAGAATTCAGCTTTTTGTGTGTAGGACTGAGGTCCCGTTTCCTTGGGGCTGTCTGCTAGGGGTTGCCCATAGCTCCTAGAGGCTGTGCGTACTCCTTGCCACGCCACCGCCTCTATCCTAAAGTCCGCAGTGGTGTGTCAGATCCTTCTTATGCTTCAAATCTCCATCATCCTCAGTCTTTGACCTCTAGACCAAGATTTAAAAGGTTTATGTGATGAGGTTAGAGCCATGCAGATAATCTTCCTGTTTTAAAGTCAACTGTGTTAAATAATATAACCTATTCATGGGGGTAAAACCCATCATATTCACAACTCTGGAGATTATGCGGAGGAGCATGTTCACAAGTTGGGGGGAATTTGTGGACCATCTTAAAATTCTGCTTACCAAACTGATAGTTGTAAAAGAAAAGTTTGCTTTTTTTTTTTTTTAAACAAGGTTATAAACAGCGTCTTGCTTACTGCATTTAGGAGATGCAGAAGAAGCATGTGATTTAATTAATATTTTGTTTGAAAACCAATGTACCTCTTAAGTTAACTTTCTAAAATCTGAACTTGACAGATCTACTATTACTAATCTTTAGAAATTTTACTTGTATGTGACTCATTTACTTCTAAACAGTGCTGCTGTTTATATAACCAAAACAAAACATTTCTGAATCTATTACTGGAGGAGGATTTAATTGTTTGTACATGGGAAAATAAAACAACATATAGTATATACATAAACACCATCAATTCAAAGTGATTTTCACTGTTAAGTGAGAGTTTTGTTACATTCACTTGAGTGATAAGATGAGATGTCTTTCAAAGCTTTGGGGCTTTCCAGATTTAAAGAAGGAAGGTGTGAGAGTTTAACCAACTGTACAGTTAGTCAGCTACAGAGTTTGAGGGAGCCAGTCCTCCACACAAGACCACCCTCACTTTTGACACCAAATGTGTGTTTGAGGGGTTTCCAAAACTGCCCTCAGGTTTGAAAATTTGCTAGAAGTACTCACAGAAGTCAGTGAAAGCTGTCATATTCATGGTTACAGTTTATTACAGGGAAAAGATCCTGATTAAAATCGGCCAAGGAAAGCAGTTATATAAGGCTGGGTCTGAGGCTAGAAGAACCAACCACAGAGCTTCCACCACCCTGGCCTATGGAGTCAGAACATGTTATTTTCTCAGCACTGACATGTGACAGTATGCACGGAGCATTGCCAACTAGAGAAGCTCATTGAGCCTTTGGTGGCCAGAGTTTTTACTGGGACTTGATCACATACCACTCGCGCGGCTGACCATTAGCCTCTGGCTCCTCCTGGACGTCAGTGTTGGGCTGATACCTTTAGTCTCCAGGTAGTTTTGGAGGCAGAATTGATATTGCATGACTCAAGGCCCCTATCATAAAATCACATTGTTAGACTATCTTGTGGCCAAAGCCCTCAGGCAAACAAAGACATTCCTGTCAGGCATGACATTTTGAGGTCCTAGAGATTACCTCCCAGTAGCCAAAGGCAAAGGCCAGAGTAAGGTTAGCTCTTCAGAAGGGGAGGGAGGGAAAGAGGAAGGAATACAAATAGTAGTTATCATTTATTGAGGGTATACTGTATATCAGGCAGTGTGCTAAAGCATTGTTTCCTTTGATCCTTTGAACATTATTAGAAAGTTACTAAAATTATCTTTATTTTGAAGACAGTTTGATATTTAGAGAGATTAGTGGTTTATCCAAAACTATGTAAATAGCCGGTGGTGGAACCAGCATTTGAACATGTATCAGCCTGATTCCAAAGTACATGATCTCACACACTGCACCTTGTAGCCTCCACCAGAACCAAAGACAATAAGAATATGTAATGTAATAAGCATTTAGAAGCAATTCTTTTTGAGAATTGAGTTTTCAGGATAAAGTTGTCTTTCAAATGTATAAGGATATGAACTACTACTTTAATAATATAGGATATAGAGGAAGCGGGTTGGTAGATAGAATGGTTACTTTATTGAATTCTTACCTTCCAAGTGGATTTCAGACAGCACTGTCTTATTTAACTCATTCAAACACATTTATGAGTGTGCATTATATCTCAGGTGCTGTGCTGGCCATCGGTGACCCAAAGATGATGATAAACATGTTCCTGCCCACAAGGAGCTAGCGGTCCACTGGGGTATGTAAACTGCTTTTTGTATTTTATTTTTAATATTATCTTTGTTTTAAGCAGAATATAGAACGCTCAATATGTAAGAAATATTTTGCATAGAAATTTTGCAAGCATTTGGAACAATATTTTTGGGGCTGGAGGAGCTAATGCTAAAGAAAGTTGCAATTTGGAGATTGTTGTTCATATAACCAAATCAAATAATTAAAGTCAGGTTCACTCTTTTGCAGATTCCGTAATAATAGGATAGATTAAAAAAGTAAAACTACTCTAGAAAAAGCCAAAACACTGAGATTTTTGTGTTACCTAGGCAGTAAATGATGGCAGATGAAGGGGTAGGAAAGCCACCAGAACACATCACACATAGTAACAATGTACATTTCTTCTTCACACTTAGAACATTGACTACTCTGCTTTTTATTGGTTACTTTAGTGATAGTTTGTTATCTTTCATCTTCTCCTTCTTTGATTTCTCCAATTGAGCAAAGTCTATATTGGGATAAAATAAGACTCCTTATTTAGTTAATGTTAATTTTTGGCAAATATGTATTTTATTTAGGTAAGTTTATTTAAATTATAGTTTCTAATAGTCTGTGGTAACAATAAACCATGCAGTTTGCTGGGAGTAGTCCTGAAAAATTAAATACAGTAATTGCAGTAAACATAAATAAGAAATATTATATTCTAATGATACTTTATATATTTTATAGGTTATTACAGAGGAATAGAATTAGAAAAAAAATAAATTTAAGTGAACTTGATGTCCAGTAGTTCATACTGATACTACACAACCATAACAACGATATATTGGGACATATTTATATTAATATGCTATCTAGATTAAGCATTATAACTGCTGAGAGTGCAGTTGTGATCATTTAAAAATGTGAGCAAACCAGGAAAGAACATATCCTTTTTCTTGGCAATATGATTTTAATTTTTAAAAGCATTTAATTTCATAAACCATATCCATCATCTTTGCACAGACAAATGTTGTGGCAGTTTTTTGAATGAACCTCTTGGTTCCCTAAAGAAATTATGGATACACTATAAATTTACAAATGAAAGGTCATTTATCAGAGTTATAAATAAGAATGGTTCCTGTGCTGATGCCCCTGCAAACTTAGAGTGGTTTAATATCTATCAGCTTCTGTGTACAGTTGGTACCGCAAAAGAATATAGATATTGTCATTGTCATACTTACATGGTGTCAACTTTGGCAAAGTGGTGAGAATGACATGCCATATTTTTTGAATAGCATGGCATTTTCTTGAATTACTGCTGGCAAGAGAACATAAATCAACCTTAATAATGGATATTCCAAAGATGTTTATTAATCTATTCATTTACTCTAAAACACTCACTCTTGGCATTTATAGGGCCAGTTCAAAGGAAGTGGCAGGTGCTTCTAAACCCCAGAAGTTACTTTTAAGGGCCCCATAATTATGTCAGCTAAGTCTGGTTGGAATGGAGATCAAAATGCATGAAAATCCTTTCCTCCTAATCTATGCTACAGTTATTTGCTTAACTAAAATATATTTTCTTGTATGCGTGTAATCAAAATTTCAATTAGTTCCACCGTTGATGAAACTTACTACATGGCTCTCTATTTGAATCTTCAGTTTTAAAAATCTGTTCCCCTCCCTCCCTCTCTCTCTGTATCTCTCTCTGTCTGTCTCTCTGTCTCCTTCTCTCTCTGTCTCTTTTTTTCTCTCCCTGTCTCTCTCCTGGAAAATAATCCTGCACTGTGTAAACTTTGACTGAAAAGGACTGGAAAACGGACCAAATTCCTGTGTACCAAAATAAGAAATAGCATATGGCACATCATTTTGACTATGTGTAATGAGATTAATGACAGATAGGATGGACAGAGAAGTAAAGAATACAGAGAGGGGAATTTATAGTAAGTAGGAAAGGTCAGAGAAAGCCAGTGAGCAGTTAAGCTGAAGAAGTCAGCTATGCAAATTTGTGGAGTAAGATGGTATGAATGTGCGTGCATGTACGTGTGTTATTTATTAAAATATAGAGTCTCGGCACAGAACGAACTTCTGGATTAAAATAATGTAAACAAGACTCATTTTTTTCTCCATCTCTCGGCTTCCACTAATGCAGCTTCAGTCTCTGGCTTCATTTGGGAGCAAGATGGTGGCAGTGGCATTGCTTCAGCTATAATATCCTGTCAAGCTTCAGATCAAACAGGAAAAAGAGAGCATCTCTTTCCCAGAAGCCCTATCAAAGTCTGTTTGTACTAATTTGCTTTGATTAGATCACAGAATAATACTGTGTGTCTCTCTTGGAGCAGGAGTCAGCTTCACCGTTTTCCATGAACTAAGCATTAGGATTGTATCCCAGAGGAAAATGGAGTACTGTTAACAGAAAGAAGGTTCACAGATGCTAGGTAGCAAAGAAGAAGATTTGCTGCAGGAAAAATTACAATGGGTATATACACATGACATTTTATATATAATTCCAGAAACCTATAGATTTCATAGCAATCCATGGATTTTAGGTTATGAAGCTCTAAAAGTGATATTGAATCAATGCCTTCTGGAACCAAAAAAAAAAAAAAAAACCCAGCATTGATATCCACAGCCATGTAAGAAAATTAGTTGTTACTGGCATTGTTTCCTGAATAGACACAGAATATTCTTATTTTGTTTATACTCAGTCCTTAACTAGTTGTTTAAATGATGTTATCAAATTAAGAATGAAAAAGAAGTTATATTTTCTTATTAGCTAAAGTGGAAATGTAGTAGTTCAGCCTGAAGCTATTTCTTTAATTATTATTTTATGTAAGGGAAAGAGGAAAAATCTTTTATTCAAGGTAAGAACTTTATACTGCCAATGTTAGACTTCCATTAGGGAAAAAAAAGAACCTTTTCAATGTTGGTTCAACAATTTATTGCTGTGGGAGCCTGTGTTTATATGTATCCCAAATCCCTTCAATTTAGTCAGTTCCTTTGAAAAATATTAATCAGGTCTATGAAAGTAATTTGTAAAGGATTTTTTTTTTGATAATGACCCAAAATACCTTATGATTTGCTGAGTTTTTTCTTTTTAGCAATATTTTTTGGAATGTCTTGGTGAGGTATCAGTTATTTTCTTAAAAATTATTTTAATTGAAATACCTAGAGAGAATTGGTAGAAAATATAGGTAGGCCAATCATAGGGAATACCAATACTTTAAAAATGCCTACATAGTGATTGTGTATTTTTCATTAATATTGGGAAGAAAACAACTTTGTAAGAATGTGGAGACTAAAGTAGCAACCGCCCAGATGGCAGTCATAATTATGCTTTATTTTTACACAGATTTCTCAGTTTATTGACAAGAAAAAGGGGTTAGCCTGGGATTTTAAATTGCTTCCCTAAGCACTAAGAGTTTTTCTTCTTAAGTGTATCAAAATACCACTCAAAAATAGAAAAGAATTCCGTGATCACCAGATAATTTTAAGAGAATAAACATGTTAAGTGAAGAAAACTTAACCGTCTCATCTCTTCACAGAAGCAAAACCCTTTGAAGTTTTAACACTCTTCTTCATGAATGGATAAGTTTTCAACCAGAATCTTCTATTTATGACTGCAGTGAATTGTCACTGCTTCTTGTTAAGTTTAATACTCTCAGTTGTGAAGAAGTACATTATATTTTCCCCCTCTAATTAATGCCAGTGAAATACAGCTGTTTTGCAGGGACCCAGTTTTCAGAATATTTCTACAGAGGCCATAGTGTATCTGGCTTTCCAGATGAGCATGTTGTTCTTAAAAGCCTTCTCCTGAAAACCTCAGTTGACCATCAGTTCTTATTTCAATTGAGAAGTTTGTAGATCTGTTATCACCCTCTCTGTGTATGGTTTTTGTTTTGTTTTGCTTTCTAGATTACAACCTATCTTTACACAGTGTCAATTGTCTGTGAACAGGAAACAGCAGGTAGTTCATTCATTGAAAAGTAGTTTATAGATTTTCTTGCTATATATTTGTCTCTGTTTTTCAGATTCAGTTTTAATTTTAACCAAGATAGGGGGTTGCTTCTCTCCATAGTAATATTAGTCATTAATAGAGTTTGGAGAAGTGAGTTTTTTAATGAACAAACATTTTTATATATAAGAAAAATGTTGTTGTTCTTCCATTTTGGCTGAAACAAATCAATGGTTATTTTTAGGGCTGTGAGTTAAGACAGGAAGAAAGTATAACTCCAGTAATCCTTTCTAAAGACAGAAGATAGAGAATCAAAATACTGTTAAGAGAAATTCAAACTGTATTTTTCTTACATGATGTCCAGTTCAGCTGTGTAGGTGTGAAGTTTCAGATAAGATTAAATGCTTTTACAGATGTGAACAGTCGAAACATTCCATATTATTTATTTTAGGGGCTTTGTAGGGAGAAGGAATAGGTTTAATCCAAGACTCTAAAGCATAGATTTCTGAAGACTGTGTGTCTGAAGAGGATGAGCTAGGGAGTAAACAAAGGGAGAAAATCCACCTACATATTTGAGTTTCACTTTAGGACTCTTGATAGCTTTTGTCACTGATGGGGATTTTTCTCCTAGTTAACTAGGAGTCAAAGAGACAAAGCAGGTAATCTACATACTCTTTCTCAGGTTTTCTCAAAGTGCCTGTAGATGAAAACACGTCACACAACTGGTCAGTTAGGGCCTACAGTGTTCTCTGTTTGTTTTAATTCCATTCTTTACTGAGAAGGAAATAAAAGAAATCTTGAGGTTGGTGACAGGCTTGGGTTTTTGCCACATTTTCAGCTCACTTCATGGATGGCTCTCTACTTCAGGGAAGGTTACTATTTTCCAGAGATGTTCCATAGGTGTTCTAAATCATTCTACAGACACCTGCTCCTTTATATGGGTATGTTATCCGCCTAGGATGAATCAGAGCTGTTTTTTGTTTTTTTTTTTTTAGTGTGCTTCCTTTCAAAAACCTCATTAATCTCAGTGTGCAGAATTTAGGGGGAAAGTTGTGTTTTGCTAGTTGACACTGTTTAATGTAAATGATTTATGATTGTTCCTTATGTATACACAATAGGCACTTTATAAATTGGATTGTTCTCGGAGTAACACGATACATAAATGTTATTGCTGTAAATTCTGAAGTTGGCTATATATTTTTGTATCATGTAACCAGCTGACTTATAAATGCTGACTATTCCAACCTGCACTTTCTACTCAATATTGTAAGTGGTGACTTAGGTAAGTAAGCCTTGCCTAGATGTACACGGAGACACGCAAACTGCGCAAGATCAGGACACCCTGGCACCTCTGCATCGTGGCTTCTGGCTATCTTCCAGGGGTGTTGGCAGAAAGAAGAAGGAGTGAGAGCGGAAAGTGAAACTGTATCTAGCAAAAAAAATGAACCTAAATTTTTACTAATTTTTGCCCAGTAAAGTCAAGAAAACAAGTGATAGAGAAAAGGGTCAAAAGCAGAGCAAACAGGAGAAAAGAATTAGTAGAACCAATTCAGAAAAATAGAGTTAGATACCGTTTCACAGGTAAATTTTCATTATTTAAATAATATTAAGTAAAGATAAAGGTAAGAATAGAATAGCAGCTCTGTAATTGTATGTATGTATATACTTTTGTAACAATGTATTTATATATTATTTTCAGGGTGTAATAGAAATAATAATATTTACTTACTTTTTTTGCATTTCTGTGAGGAATGGAGTTTTGCAAATCTGGTTCTGCTGGTGGATCAGGACATTTTATTATATGTATAATGCTGTTATACTAATAGCCTTCATTTTTCACCTTGATGACTTACTGTGATTTTCTTTCTGAGATCCTAAAGAATGTGAAAACAATCTCTGAATAATTGGTCATATTAGATCCAAGTAATTGCTAAATACCAAAGTCATCTAAAATGCTGAGTTAGAAGGAAAGAGTAGCACTCATTTAACTGACCAGCCAGATTCATGGCAATTTTCTGCTACTTCTGGTATTAACTCTTTACCTGATCACACAGTCCTAGCATCAAGGCTGATTTGAATTTGTTCTATGCCCTAATTTGTGTAAAGAAGAACTGGGCTGTGAAGAATTCTATTGTGTTTATAATGTCTATTCTGACAGTGATTTTATAGTCCATTTCATAGGCTGAGTGTTTCAGTCGATTCCCTTTCCTCATGCCCTCGTAAGTATTAATGTCTACACAATTGATCTGGTTACCTTTGAAGTCAGTCCAAATCAGCTGTTACAGTGGCTGAAAATACAAGATCAGTAATTTTAAAACCTAGAGGTTCCTGTCCTGCTGAAAAGGACTAACTCTCATCAGGCAATCCCCAAGTGAAAAGATTATGAGACTTGAAACCACTGTGTGTGTGTGTGTGTGTGTGTGGGTGGGTGTGTTACTTGTAATAACAAACATTATTAATTTGATTGTTACCGAGAAGGAAACATCCTGATGTGTTCCTTTATAATCTCTGTAATATATTTTTAATTATCATACTTTCTGGAGGTATCCTGGGACATGCATGGGAAAGAATATACATATGCATATATCTCTATATTTGTAGCCACTACAGTCAAAACTACTTATTTGCCTAGCTGGCTTAGCTGCAAAGCTGACTTACTCCTACCCACCCACTAGCAAACTCCCTGGGGAAATAGGGCAAAAAGGTCAAATAGAAGCAGTAAAGCCAATGATCTTTCACAAAAGTTCTTTAAGAAGTTCTCAGTGCCACTCTTCACCTTCTGGAAGGGAGATCACTTCATTCCCTGCCCATCCCTGTGTCATCAGCAGTAGCTTTGGATTCATTGTAGAGGAAGAAAGCCTGTTTTTACCTTGCTGCTGCCATATATATACTCAGGTAAGCCCAGATTGAAATCCCAGAGAGACTCCTGTACCAGACTAGACTATGGAAGGGTTCTGTTGCTGATAGAAGGCTTTATAAACCTAAGTTCATTTATCCTGTAGAATTTTAACCACCCTTTAAAATTCTGCTTTTTCTTACAGGAGCTTAAGTTTAAATGCAAGACCTTTAAATACACACACGCATAAAATCAGAAAAAGCCCCATCACTTTTTGTAAGTTACAGAATTCTTATATTAACTATCATTTACTGAGGACTTTCTTTTGCCAGGTTTTGTTCTTGGCCTTTGCATGTAGTATCTAATTTAAGCTTCCTAAGTGCCTCGTGAAGTAGGTACTATTATTATACCCATTTTTCAGCTGAGGGAATTGAGAGCGAGAGAAATTGAGTAACTTGCTGTGACTCAACAGCTAGTAAGATGTGGCGCCAGTTTTCAAACCCAGGCCGAGTGACCCCATGGCTGAAGCACATGCTCTACTAGGTTGATTTGTAAGCAATATGCAGTGGTTTGTGCATGAAAAGAATGCAGTGGGACCATCATTTAGTAGGAAATAAAATTTGAGTGTTTTTCCTTGTACTAATGGTCACTGTATCTCTCTCAGACACTGTTGTTACCAATGGCACATCTTATTTGAGCAGCCGGTCAAAACGAGTCTAATAGTTTATGGCCATAAAAGAGAAAAGAATGTATTGATTCCTATGAGGATCTGCCCCTAAGACCTTGCTTTCACTGTTACCGCAGTAAACAGGGAGCTAATGAACCGTAGATGTTAGTGTGTCATCAGTGTCTTGCAGTTTTGTCATCCTGGGTAGCCACCATCAAGAAGGACAGAGTGCCCTCTATGAATATGTATTTAGTACTAGATATGGCAATTTATTCTTTTGAAGAGCACTTTATCATTTTGGTTTTGATAAATATACAAGCAATAATCAGTAGTTAGGAGTTTCAGTCTAAAATGGATGCCACTATTAGTGATTTAACAACTTTTCCTGTGAATTCCATGTGTGTCCCCAAGACTGGATCATGCTACCCAGTGCTACATATATTCAGCTTTTATAAAAGCTCGCTTTAAAAACCTCTTAGGCTATGAACCCGTTGGTTCTCAGAACGACAGTAGTCACTAATTTCCAAATTCTGAATATGTAAAATAAAGTATTCGCACAAAAAACCTAGGAGACTGCATAGGTCAGAACATTTGTTTAAACTAATATAGAACTAGCTTTTTCAGTTCCAACTCCCTCTTTCCTATCTATTTGTCTTGCTAATAAGGCCTTACTCATTCCTGTTCAGTTACCTTATGTCACGATACCTCTTCATTTTGGATTTTTTCATTATGATTTGAGCAGACCTTCCTAGCTACATAGAGAACTTCCATGATAAGAATAAAACATAAAGGCTGTTCAATAAATAAGGATGATGACAACAGTGAAATTTAACCCAAATTGGGCAAAATAGCAGTGCAGAATTCTATTACATTTTGAAGTTCAGTCTTTACAGATATTTTTCTCTGCCTGAAACATGTGTGCCAGTTCTGTTTATATAAGGGAATAGTGACATCATGTGTGTGCTAGACTAATTGCCTCTGTAATTAACCTATTTGAGAAGGAAGTTACATAGAAATAAAATATCATTGACCACTGAAAGAGGCAATTTTGCCTTAAAGCAAACCTCTAACTTCACCAAAGGGCGTGGACAAAAGGATTCTGTCTCTATGCCTTCTTATTTTTTCAGCATTTTCCTTCCTTCCTCCTTCTCTTCTATTCTTTTCTTCTCTTCCTTCTTTTTCTTGTCTCTATACAATTCCACTAGTCCTCTCCATTTTTCACTCCACTACCTTCATTTTCCATATTGTAAGGTAAAGATCTAGTGTTATTATGAGTGAAGAGTCTATTTTTAAAGTAGAATTGAGGAAAGATGTAAATGTGGTAAAAAGAGATAGTCTTTTTGTTTCAGTGCTATTCAAATGTCTTTTTTGGTCAAGGGTAGGATATGCATAGAATCATTTTGGTGTCTTTGAGACTGAGGACAAAAATCTTAGCCTTCTTTTTATCCCTTGATCAAACATATTAATTAAATTTAGAAAAGGGTCTGGGAGCATGGCAAAAGCGGAGTTTCTTTTGACTCTTAAAACCAGAAGAAATTATTGGGAGGCAATATATTATAATAGAAAGAGTGCAGTTTTGGGGGTCAGAATTATTCATATCTGACCCCAAATATATGGCTAAGGAAGAACTAGAAGAACATTTTTTCCCAAAGTGCTCTTTTCAACATTTTAAAAGGTAATATATTAATATGTCACCAAGACATTTGAGAAAACAGTGGGAGTAAACAAGACCAAGAGGCATGTAGGAGAAATTAGTGAAAAGTGTCTTATTGCTTATGTCCTAACTTACCCATGAAATCCCTGCAAGACCCGATTGTCAGAGCTTCACCCAGCCCTGGCCTCATGCATAATACAATGCATTATATAATGAGTGCTGAGCATGGAATAGTTGAAATTGAAATGTTTGGGGGTTCCAGACCACAGTGGACTTGGGTTTCTCAACTTCCAAGATAATCTTTCCGTGCCTCAATTTCTTTATCTGTGATGTAGGGATAAAAATTCCTCTTTTATAAGATGATTGTGGGACTTCAGTGAAGAAACATTCATGTAATACAATGTGTTGTGCCTATAAATAAATGCTTAATGAACAGTAGCTAATATTTCAGATAACATTTGATAAAGCAAAATGATTTGGATACTAAGTAGTTTATTGTAAAAGAATTTAATCTTATCTGGTGGAGCTGTTCCTCAAATGGATTTGCTGAATGGCTTATCCTTGCATTTTTCTAATCTTTGCTGTAGTAACCTTTCACTTCTATTGATAATTTATATTAGCAATAACTGGATTACAATTCTTGGAAGATGGTGCAAAGATATTTTTAGAAAGTATCATCCCTTGGGGAAAATAAGAAGCAAAGAGGAGAAAGAAACACTGCAGAGAGAGTTTTCCTGTGCGTCACTTCTGTGATTAATCCTGTAATCCCTAATGATTGTCAGGTTGCACAAGAGGCTCCTTATAAGTAAAAGGACACCCTTAGGTCTACAAAAATGGTCATTTGGTCATGGCTATATTTTGGCAATTGTGCTAATGAAATACAGTATCTATGATCATTGGGGTGTCCACCAGTTTTACAATAAGAGCTGTCTTATTGGTGATCTTCAATAAGATAGGGAATTACATGAATCAGAAATTCAGAAAACCAACCTCAGAAGATTCAGATTCATTCACTACTTATTATCACAAGATGATTCACTCACCCATTCAACAGATATTTATTGGGAACACATTATATGCCACCTACTGTGTCCGTCTTGAGAATGCATTCATGAACAAATTAGACAAGGCACAAGGCCTCACAGATTTTACGGCCTGACGGAGAAGGTACAGAACAAAACAACCCAAGTAATTACAGTGAAATATGTTGTCTTATAATAGAGGGAATTTTTTGATCTTTTAGCCAGACTGAGTAGTGAATTTCTAAGTGTGGATGGTGGGGGTAGTGATATTCCTTCGTCCTTTGAATTTCAATCGCATTTTATCTGTGGCTCCACTTGGAAATACCTTCCCCCTGTGTTCTAGTTACTTACAACTGTGGCATCTCTTCCAGGCTGCAGCAAGTTCCTTAGGAACCAGGCAGGAGATGTGGGACTGTCCTCAGCATCTTTCAGAGAACATACCCTTGTGTACTGCATAGAGTAGGCACTAAATAAGCTCAGTTAAGCGAATGAAGCAAAGAAAAAGTCTTAGAGGTTTACTTTCATTATCCTTTTCATTTTAAATTCTTGAATATTTCACTTTGAAATTTCTTTTTCTTCATGTTAATGGTGGTTAGAAGCAGGTAAATAACCAACTGAAAGTCATTATCTCTCCTTTAATTCCTCCCTCTCACCTACTATTCTCTCAAAATTTAGTCCACGGCAGTCACCTCTGGAAGAAGTTAATTATTCATTTGTAAGACTTTCAAAGTTTGCTGTGCAGAAGGCTGACTTTAGTTGGTTGCCACATGCAAATAATAATGGAGGAAGCATCTATTATTTGTGGTCTGGCACATACGGGGATGTCACAAATACGATCAACCTTTTTTCTACCACTGGACCTGGCAAGTGACTCAATGTTAGGTTAATTAGTATCTAGTTTTAAAAAGTCAGAACTCTTCCTTGGTTCTGAGAAAGAGAGAAGCTTTAACCAGGTTCAGTATTCATTTGCTATTGCTCAGGTGAAAGCACTCCAAAAAATAAAGCTGAATTCTGACAGCTTTTAAAAAGTAGGGAAATAATCAGCTCTCATACAGAAATCCAACCCATCGCTTAAGAAAATTCAGTATTAAAAATGATAAAGGAAGGATTTTGGCAAAAAGACGGAAGGCCTTGCATATTCTTCTGGAAGGAATGGAGCTTCACTGAGATCGAGAGACCCGAGAGCTTGGGGTGTAATTTAGTGAGCTGACAGGAGGAGTGAAGTATCTCCTCAATATCTGTGTTTGGCAGGAGACATGAATACATACATCAGGAAACAATGTTTAAGTGTTTTATTTCCTTATTTCAGCCTGTCAAACTGTCAGTATAGTTAATGGCCACCAAGAGAGAAAGAGAGAGAGAGGGAGGAGGAGGAACAGAGAGAAACAAAGGTACTATGGAATCTGAAAAGAAAGAAACCAGGAAAGCATTTGCATGTTTCTATGGCATAATGGTCAGTCAGACGAAAATAGCTCACCATATTCATTTCTCTACTAAAGCCAGATGTGCTGGTTCCCTACCTACAGTCCCGAGCCCTTTTCGTGATTTCCTCTATGTCCTGCATAATTGCTTCACTTAACTTTGACTTCTATGACTCCTTTCACTGAAGTCTAGATTGATTATCAATACTTTAGGGGTCATTTTATGTTATACTGGTAGTATCTAATTTTGCTCAGTTTTCCAAGTTTACTATCGTTCGTATTGTTTATAAAATCTGGTATTAAGGTTGTTTATGCAAATATATTCATTCTTGTCTAAAAACATCCCTTCTGAAATACTTTTGAGTGGTTTATAATGCAGAAAGAATAAATTGGAACTGATTTGAACCTGCTGTATCTTTCTTTAAAAAAAAAACCCGAAATACTTAAAGTGAAATACCGAAATTAGACAGTCTTAGGAGTACAGAACTATTTTAAATTTCTAGAAGAATCTTAGTACAGCCAAGGGATTTTTATTTTATAAAAGAGAAGTATTTATATTGGATTACTTTTATACTGGAAATAAGTTATTTTTCCACAGAAATGGAAAAGCCTCTTATCATTCACATCTACGTCAAAATGAATTTAAAATCTTGGAGTTCACGCCAAAAATGAATACTTTTCATAATGAACACTTTTAGTTGCCTTATAAACTGGAAGCATTTACTTTGGAAAAAAAGCAATTTTTTTTTAACATCTTTATTGGAGTATAATTGCTTTACAATGGTGTGTTAGTTTCTGCTGTATAACAAGGTGAATCAGCTATACATATACATATATCCCCATATCCCCTCCCTCTTGCGTCTCCCTCCCACCCTCCCTATCCCACCCCTCTAGGTGTACACAGAGCACCGAGCTGATCTCCCTGTGCTATGTGGCTGCATCCCGCTAGCTATCGGTTTTGCATTTGGTAGTGTATATATGTCCATGCCACTCTCTCACTTCATTCCAGCTTACCCTTCCCCCTTCCCGTGTCCTCAAGTCCATTCTCTAGTAGGTCTGCATCTTTATTCCCATCCTGCCCCTAGGTTCTTCGTGACCATTTTTTTTTTTTACATTCCATATTTATGTGTTAGCATACGGTATTTGTTCTTCTCTTTCTGACTTACTTCACTCTGTATGAAAGACTCTAGGTCGACCCACCTCACTACAAATAGCTCAATTTTGTTTCTTTTTATGGCTAAGTAATATTCCACTGTATATATGTGCCACATCTTCTTTATCCATTCGTCTGTCGATGGACACTTAGGTTGTTTCCATGTCCTGGCTATTGTAAATAGAGCTGCAATGAACATTGTGGTACATGACTCTTTTTTGAATTATGGTTTTCTCAGGGTATATGCACAGTAGTGGGATTGTTGGATTATATGGTAGTTCTATTTTTAGTTTTTTGAGGTACCTCCATACTGTTCTCCATAGCGGCTGTATCAATTTACATTCCCACCAACAGTGCAAGAGGGTTCCCTTCTCTCCACACCCTCTCCAGCATTTATTGTTTGTAGATTTTTTGATGATGGCCACTCTAACTGGTGTGAGGTGATACCTCATTGTAGTTTTGATTTGCATTTCTCTAATGATTAGTGATGTTGAGCATCCTTTCATGTGTTTGTTGGCCATCTGTGTATCTATGGAGAAATGTCTGTTTAGGTCTTCTGCCCATGTTTGGACTGGGTTGTTTGTTTTGTTGATATTGAGCTGCATAAGCTGCTTGTATATTTTGGAGATTAATCCTTTGTCCATTGATTCCTTTGCAAATATTTTCTCCCGTTCTGAGGTTTGTCTTTTCATCTTGTTTATGGTTTCCTTTGTTGTGCAAAAGCTTTTAAATTTCATTAGGTCCCATTTGTTTCTTTTTGTTTTTATTTC